>NW_006159543.1:1611166-1613118 GCF_000334495.1 Tupaia belangeri chinensis | reverse complement strand
GTCTCTCTCTCTCTTTCTGGTGAGTGCACATGCCCTATAGCAAAAACCTCTCCAAAAAAAAAAGTCAGTGAGTTATGAATACACCAGTTAAAAGATTAGTGTTTTAAAAGATTGTCAGAGATCATCAAAAAAAAAGACTCAGCAACAACAACAACAAATCTACTTTAAATGTAAAGAGTTGCGTAGATTAAAAGTAAAGAGATGGGGGCCAGCAGATGACATGTTAGTTAAGCACTGAACTCCCACATAGTCTACTGTGGTTTGAGTTCCAGACCCAGTAGCTTGAAATCCACAGCCGGCACATGTGCATGTGTGCCCAAAATCCTAAGAGAATGAATAATAAGGAACTGTGGCATGACCATCCCTCTTGTTGGGAGATATCTCACTTTCTGTTTCTCTTTGTCTCTCCCGTGAGTGCCCATGTCCTATAGCTAAAATCTAAATAAATAAATAAATAAATAAATAAATAAATAAATAAAAGTGAAGAGATTGAGAAATATGCAACCTTCTACCACTGATTGAAAGAAAGCTGGAGAAGCAATATTAATATATAATATATAATTAATATCTGATAAAATAGATTTCAGAGCAAAGAAAACTATTAGGGACAAAGAGGGGTATAACATAATGATAAACGCTCAGCTGTCTCTCCAAAAGGGACCAGCAGTTAGCGTAATGGCTGTCACTGAACTCTCATGTCATCCACCACAGTTCAAGTACCAGACCTGGTGGCTTAAAATTCACGTGGCGTGCGTGTGTGTGTGTGTGCCCAAGATCTAGGGAAGAGAGTAGAAGAGAAGGGAGTGTGGAGAAGGGATTGTGGTGTGTCCATCTCGCTGTCTCTCTGTCTCTCTCTGTCTGGTGAGCACACGCACTCTATAGCCAAATCCTCTCCAAAAAAAAGCTCAACTGTCATAAGACATACCAATTTTTAATATGTATGCATCTAGCAAGAACTCTTTTGTTAAAAATGTGCAGCAAAAATTTATACAACAGCAAGGAAAAAGATTATATATATATATATCAGGTTACTACTATACTGTAACAGTCAGTATATGTTAATAAGATAATAAGAGTAATAAGAGGGTTTTTCAAAAAGCTCATGGAACAATTGAACTAAACTACAAGGCTTTTTAAATTTATGCTTCATTTTTTCATTATCTGCATTTTTCTATGAACTTTTTGGAGACCTCCATTACAAACACATACACACACACACGCAATAGTTTGTTTATGCAAAAAAAAAAAAAACACAGTAAGATAAAAAGCAGAAACAACGAAATGGGTACCTACACCAATGCAGAGTGGGAAAAGATGGAGTTCATTACACTTCTTGGAGTATAACCTTTCCCTATGATTCTGAATTTTGGAACCATGTTAATATTTCACATACTCAAAAAAGATTAAAACCAACAAGGATAGGGAAAAATACAAAATAAAATGGAAACAGAACCAAAAGAAACTAACATCACTAGACAGAAGGAAGAAGTAGAACAAATCCAAATAATACTTGAACACAAAATTTTGCCTATGTATCCTCATACTAAAGAAAAGTACTGTAAACAAATATTAAATTTCTCAGTTGCATTCTGAAGTTAATCTAGTCACTCGAATTATTACTTCTTTTACTGCACAAAAGCTTTTAAACCTGATGTAATCATATTTGTCTACTATTGGAATCATTGCCTGTGCTTTGGGGGTTATATTTTAAAAGTCTCTGCCAGGACCAACAGATTGCATAATGGTTATGTAGCTGGATTTTCACATATTCACCAATGGTGCAGGTCCTGGACCCAGTGGCTTAAAATTCACATCGGGTGCGTATGTGTGCATGCCCAAAATCTCAAGAGGAGAGTTGAGGAGGAGGTATTGCAATGTGGCTATCCCTCCTGGTGGGGGGGGTGATTTCTTGCTTTCTGTCTCTCTCTGTCTCTCCAGCAAGAGCAAACATA
>NW_006159543.1:1609807-1610994 GCF_000334495.1 Tupaia belangeri chinensis | reverse complement strand
GGAGAGGGGGGGCGGGGGCGCCCCCCCCCCCCCCCCCGAGGGGTGATTTCTCGCTTTCTCTCTCTCTGTCTCTATTTCTGGTGAGCACATGTACCCTATAGCAAAAACCTCTCCAAAAAAAGAAAAGAAAGAAAGAGAGAGAGAGAGAGAGAGAGAAACAAAGAAACAAAGAAAGAAAAAAAGCAGTCTCTGCCTACTCCAATGTCTCTAAGAATTTCTTTGTGTTTTCCAGCTGTAGTTTTATAGTTTGAAGTCTTAGGTATAGATATTATCCATTTTTAGTTGATTTTTGTTAATTGTGAGCAGTAGGGGTCCAGTTTCATTTTTCTGCTGATGGATACCCAGTTTTACAAGCACCATTTGCTAAAGAGATTTTCCTTTCCTGACTAGATTGTCTGGCGGCCTTTGTAAAAATCATTTGGGTCTATGTTTTGGGGTTTCTAATATATTCCATTGGTCAACATGTGTGTTTTTGTGCCAGTACCATGCTGTTTAGGTTATCACAGCTTTGTAATATATTATGGGATCAGGGAGTGAGATGCGTCCTACTCCACTTTTGTGCAGCATTGCTTTGGCAATACATGGTCTTTTATAATTTCAGACAAATTCTGTGATTGTTTTTTCTAAATATGTAAAGCATGTCCCTGGTAATTTGATTGGAATTAAATTAAATATGTAGATTAATTTGCATATAATTAACACTTTCCTTTTTATGGCTTTAAGCATTTATTGTACAAAAATAGAAGCTTTTCAGTTTTTAAGCCATCAGCACCCTGTTACCCATTCCATCTCCATTCAAGTAAACCCACTGGTGTTCAAAGGAACTGGAGTAGCTGGCAAAAGAATGGCAGTATGATCTGTGTCTCTCTTAGAATGGCCATACATAGCCAGTACTCAGGTTTCAGGGTTTCTAAAAAGTCAGAACCCACAGAATCACTAACTCTTCATTATACCAAATTAAATATATGAAAACAACCAAGGAGTCTAACTCCATGACTACTGCCATCATTTCTTAAGATAGTATGTTTTAAACACCTTCCCCCAAATACTTACACAAAAAACAGGCAGATATGAAGGAATGTGTCTGGGGTTTCTCTGTCCCATGGTCCACTGCTCACTGTCCTGATCAGCTCAATCACTCTTATGGGTCCTGCACATACAGTAAGTACAATGTGGTATGGTTAGTT
>NW_006159543.1:1603715-1609782 GCF_000334495.1 Tupaia belangeri chinensis | reverse complement strand
GTTATGAGAGAGGAAGCAGGAAGGCTCTTGTGGAAAACTTAACATGTCTGTTGAGATCTGAAAGGGAAGGATGGAAGATGTTTGTTTGAAGCAGTGATAACTGGCTGTGCTGGGGGGATGTCTAGGCTCGGGGCCTGGAGAAGGGGTAATAGTGGGCCAAGCAGAATGTAGGAAGTTGATGTGATATCAGTGCTTGTTCTGGACATGGGGATGAAGGACATGGAGCTACAATACTGCCTATGTCTCCAGCTTAAAACACTCCATGGATGGTGCTGCTGTTCCTGAACACAGCCAGCTATGGGTTGGCAAACAAGTTCAGTTTGTGGCCTAGTGGATGCTCAATTGGATAAAGAAGTAAAGACTTATGGATTGATAGAAGGATATCAAGGAATTAAATATTACAGCCCAAGACCTTTGTTCCTCACTTTTTTTTGATATCTTATTGTTGTCTTTTTTATTTATATATTTTAAAATTATTATTCATACATTAAACCCCTATACATCATTTAGATTGTGAAGAGACTTTACCCAGCATGATATATTAATTTCTCCAATCCAAGACCATGGGATGTCTTTCCACTTTATTCTCATTTTTAATTTCTTTGTTCAGTTTTTCTTAATTTTCCTTTTAGAGGTCTTTGACTTCTTTCATTATATTCCTAGATACCTTATACTTTTTGTGATTATTGTAAATGGGATTGCTTTTTTCAATTCTAACTCAGTCTGCTTATTGTTGGTGTATAGAAATGCTATGTACTTTTATATGTTGATTTTGTGATTTGTCACTTTACTGTATTCATTTATCACTCCTAGAAATTTTTCTGTGGATCCTTTTGAGTTTTCTATGTAAATGATCATGTCACCTGCAAATAGAGATAATTTTACTTCTTTTCCTATTTATATGTCTTTTGTTTTATTCTCTTGTTTAATTACATTGGCAAGGACTACCACTATTACATTGAAGAGGAGTGGAGAAAGTAGGCAGCCTTGTCTTGTTGCAGTTTTTAGTGGAAAATATTTTAGGTTTTCCCCATTCTGTATCATGTTAGCAATGAGTTTGTCATAGATGGCTTTTATTGTGTTGATAAATGTCCCTTCTATGCCAATTTTGCTGATATTCTTAATCATGAAGAGATGTTGTATTTTGTCAGAAACCTTTTCTGCATCAATTGATATGATCATATGGTTTTTTATCTTTCTTTCTGTTAATATGGTATATTACATTTATAGTTTTCCATATATTGAGACACCCTTCCATCTCTGGAAGAAAGCCTATTTTGTCATGTTGTATAATCTTTTTGATGTGTTGTTGTATACATTTAGCTAGTATCTTGTTGAGAATTTCTGCATCTATATTCATCAGAGATATTGGTCTGTATTTTTTTCTTATATCCTTGTCTGTTTTGGGGATGAGATCAATGGAAGCTTCATAAAGTGAATTTGGGAGGGTTCCTTCCTATTGGATCTTTAGAAATAGTTTGAATGGAATTGGAGATAGCTCTTTTTTAAAAGTTTTGTAGAATGCCAGGTGCACGTGCATGTGTGCCCAAGATCCCAAGAGGAGAATGGAGGAGAAGGGATTGCGGCATGGCCATCCCCCCGGGGGGTGATTTCTCGCTTTCTGTCTCTCTGTCTGGCAAGCGCACATGCCCTATAGCAAAAACCTCTCAAAAGAAAAAGTTTTGTAGAATTCAGAAGTGAAGTCATTGGGACCCGAGCTTTTCTTTGTTTGGAGGTTATTTATTGCTTTTTCAACCTCATTGCTTGGTATGGATCTATTCAGGCTTTTTATGTCTTCCTGATTCAATCTTATTATTATTTTTTTTTTTGGAGAGGTTTTTTGCTATAGGGCATGTGTGCTCGCCGTAAAGACAGAGACAGAGAGAGAGAAAGAGAGAAATCACCCCCCAGGGGGAATGGCCATGCCACAATCCCTTCTCCTCCATTCTCCTCTTGGGATCTTGGGCATGCATGCACACGCGCCTGGCATGAGTTTAAGCCACCAGGTCCAGGACTTGAACCTCAGTTGACTACATGGGAGTCCAGCGACATAGCCATTATGCTAACTGCTGGTCCCCACTGATTCAATCTTTGTAGATAATATATGTCCAGAAATTTGTCCTTCTCAGATTTTCTTGTTTGTTGGCATATAGTCACTTATAGTATTCTCTAATGATCTTTTGTATTTCTGTTATATCTGTTGTACTATTGCCCTGTTTCATTGTGCATTTGATTTATCTGGTTCTTTCTCCTTAATTTGTCTAGCTAATTGTGTGTCAATTTGGTTTATCTTATAAAAAGCAAAGTTTTGGTTTTATTATTTTCTATATAGTTCATTTATTCTATATTTCATTTATTTCTGCTCAAATCTTTATTATTTATTTTTTTCCTAGCATCTTTGAGGTTTTGGTGTTGTTTTTCCAGTTCCCTGAGGTGTGTTGTTAGGTCATCAATTTGCCATCTTTCCATCATTTTCTTATGTGAACTAATTGCTATGAACATCCCTCTTATGAGTGCTCTTGCTGTGCCCCATAAATCATGGAAACTCCTCTACTCAATATCATTCGTTTCAATGAATCTTTTTATTTTCTCTTAATTTTGTCAGTGGTTGTGAAGTCATTCAGGAGTAGGTTGCTTAGTTTCCATGTGTTATCAATTTTTGAAGATTTTTTTCTGAAATTAATTTTAAGTTTAATTTCATCATGATTGGAGAAGATACTGAATATGGTCTCTATGCCTTTGAATCTGTAAAGGCTTGTTTTGTGCTCTATCATGTGATTGATCTTCAAAAAGATTCAGTGTGGTGGGGGAAAAATGTATATTTTGTGGTTTTGGGGTAGAAGCTTCTGTAGATATCTGTCAAGTTCATTTGATTTATGGTGTTGTTCAGATTCTGTTATCTCTTTGCTTATTTTTTGTCTAGATGATGTATCCAAAGGAGATAGTGCAGTGTTGAGATTCCGAATGATTATTGTGTTATAGTGTCTCTCTCCTTGCAGCTCTAGTAGTCTTTCCTTCACATATCTGGGTGCTCTCACGTCAAGTGCATAGATATTTATATCTTCTCAATGAATTAGCCCTTTTTTAGTAGTATATAATGTCCTTCTTACAACTTTTGTCTTAAAACCTATTTTGTTTGAAATTAGTATTGCAGCTGCAGTCTTTTTTTGGTTTCTGTCTGCATGGAATACCTTTTTCCAACCTTTCGTTTCTAGTCTATGTATGATTCCATCCATGAGGTGCATTTCTTGTTGGCAACAGACAGACGATTCCTATTTTTTTGTCCGTTCAGTCAGTCTGTGTCTCTTGATTGGATAATTTAATCCATTAACATTCAACATTATTATCGATATTTCTGGACTTGTTCCTACTATTAAGTTAGCCATTCTCTTGTATTTTTTTTTCTTTCTCTTATTTATATCTGTCTCTTTAGTTTTCCTGGTATAGCACTCACTTGAGAACATCTTGATGAGGTGGTCTAGTGTTGGTGAATTCTTTCAGATTTTGTTTATTTGACAATGTTTTTATTTTTTCTCCTCATTTAAAGGATAGTTTTGTGGGGTATAGTAATCTTGATTGAAATAGGTTTTTTTTTCTTTCTTTAGTGTTATCTTTTTTAAAAAAAAATAAAACTGGGTTGTTTTGCTCATGTAAAGGAAAAATAAAACTGGGTTGTTTTGCTCCTGTAAATGGATAACTGAAACTCTGAATCATGTTATTTTTAACTTAAAATAAAAAAATCTCTCTTAACATGCTACTGTAATTTTCATAAAGGAAGAAAGCAAAGTAACCAAATAGACGTGTACAGGGTGGGACCAGTAGTTGGTGTAATGGCTATGTTGCTGGACTCCCATGTACTCCACCGTGGTTTGAGTCCCGGACCTGGTGGCTTAAACTCACGATAGGCACATGTGTGTGCATGCACAAAATCACAAGAGGATAATGTAGGAGAAGGGATTGTAGCATGGCCATCCCCTGGGGGAATGTCTCACTTTCTGTCTGTCTCTCTCTGTCTTTCTTGTCTTTCTGGTGGGCGCACATGCGCTGTAGCAAAAACTGCTAAGGAGGAGGAGGAGGAGGAGGAGGAGGAGGAGGAGGAGGAGGAGGAGGAGGAGGAGGAGGAGGAGGAGGAGGAGAAGAAGAAGAAGAAGAAGTGTACAGGGCAAGAAGTACCTAATCTTGAGCCATGGGGAGATTCAAGTAATTTACTTTTTTGCAGCCCAGAGGTGGAGAGTTGCTTACTCAGGTTACTAAAGGGAGAATGTCAAAACAGAACTGGCATTACCCCTTTCTTCAAAGCAACAAGGCATCTTGAAAACTCAACTGCCTGGTGAAGTTTTGTTTTAATTTTTAAGTTTATTTGTTTTTAAATTTTATTTATTATCATAATCTTGTTTATATTACATCAAATCACATATAACTTTACAGTGTATTACATTTCTTTTTCCAGAAGGAATACCATGCATATCAGTCAATACAGAGACATTAAAATCCCTATCATAATCATTCAATAGCTTTTCATTTATTTTTTCCACATTATTATTATTATTACAATTATTTTTTAAACATTCAATCACTATTTATCAATTTGCTTGTAAAAAGACTTTACCCAACATGAAATACTTCTGAGACCAGTCCAGTTGCGAATACTATATACGTCATCAATAGTTAATAAACCATATCTGTGTCCCACTAATATCATGCCTCTCTATTTGTTCTCTTGCTATCCTTCTCCATACTCTTTTTTTCTCCCATCCCATTCCACACTGTCTTATCATCACTAACAATTTTCACTGCTTTTATGCCCTCCAATATTTCAATCTCTACCATAAAGTGCTATTAGTTGGTTTATATTAAGTGGATACATACAATATCTCTCTTTCATATCCTGGCTTGCTTCACTCAGCAATAGATCCTCCATATCTGCTGGTGAAGTTCTGTTGATGGTGGTAGTACTTAATTCATCCATGTGAAAGATAGTTGAGTTTAGTATGAAAACTCTTCAAAGGAAAACCTCTTCTTGGCAGTCATAATGAGCAATTTTAGCAACTCATAATCAAATTTGCTTATGGGAGATATCCAGCTCAAAATTTTGCAGTGGAAAGAAAGGTGGGTACAGCTTACCAGCCCCTAGTCACTGCTTTGTTCTTTTATTCCTTGTCTGGATTAGTTAGTAGTTTGAAGAAGACGAGTTCTCTTACATCCATTTTTGATGCCAGGGAAGACCAACAGGAGCAAAAATGAGGTCTCATCCTTCACAGATTCACGTTGGTTCTATCAGGTCATGAGCCACAGTTCCCTGTTCCCACTCTGCACTCTGGGATCAGACAGAGCTGCACTTCCAGTAGTCAGCACTCATGCTCATGTCTGTCTTTCAGTTAAATCTCCTTGGTTTAGCAACTCCTGTAGGTTTACCATAATTAAGACAAAAACCTCAAATGACTACCTCCCTGACTGCATGGTCACCAAGTGATGTGTCACATCAAGTATTGAAGACAAGGAACGTGTAGATCCTTCCTTCAGCAAGCACCTCGTTATTAACTCCCAGAATAGAATTGGTGTTTGGTAGATTCAAGGACTCTCCACCAAGGCTGGGCTGGGAATTCATAGACACCATGTTTTTACTGGGTAAAAGCCTCTTCAAGAAAACTACTGTCTATTAGTGGCTCAGCAATTTCTCCTGCTCTTGAGCCAGCTGCTCCTAGCTGCAAGTGATGCTTTCTCATGTGCACATTCCCACACTGAGAAAAGGTCTTCCCTCAAACTTGGCACTGATGAGGCTTCTATCCTGAGTGAATGACCAGATATTTTCAGAGACTAGAATACTCAGCAAAGGAGCGACCACATCCTTGGGCCTCACAAAGGAAAAGCTTCTCGCCTGTGTGGATGCACAGGTGATTCTGGTCCCCAGCTGTAGTGTACTGCTTACCACAGTTAGACTCAGACATTTTTTCTATTGTTGCTGGTTTTTGCATTCTTTGCCAGTTATGCATGAGTAGCAGCAATCGAACTGTCATGAGCCAACTCCTGAACCCAGAGAAACCACAGCACTGTACTATCTGTGCTC
>NW_006159543.1:1597067-1602832 GCF_000334495.1 Tupaia belangeri chinensis | reverse complement strand
ATACATGTGTAGGTTTGTGTCAGCTGTGCTAGCTAATGGATTTATTTAGACTAATTAAGTTCATTGGCATAACAATTGAATGGGGAGAGGGGGAGGAAGGTGTGGAGGGCAACCATGGATGCCAGGGACAATGGGGGAGGAAGATGGGACATAGCAGAGGGTGGGGGATGGGGAATCAGGGATGGCAAGACAAAGGGCAAGGTATGCAGGACGTAAGAATTGGAAAACTATATGCTGAGAACATGTATGTGGATGTGCTTGATTGAGCCAATGCACAGTGTATTTTGGATGGAAAATTCATTTGTGTGTTGTGATGGTGTAAAGTGAATTAATAAAAAAAAATGTGCTATCACTTGGCTGTAGATCTTGCAATAAATCAGGAGACTCTGGAGTGGACAAAAACTCTGGGGGCCTCTGTGCAGTCTGAGCCCTCACCTCCTCTCTGTCTGGGCACATGTTCACCTGAAGCCTTCTCAACACAGCCAAGGAAGGGACCTCCTTGGAGAAGTTAGTATTATTTGAAGTATCATGTAGCTTTCTGCAATTATTCCATGAAATAGATGTTCTATGCCCTTGTCTGTTTCTTCACCTTCTGAAATGTCCATTTATTCAGATATTTGGGCATTTAATGGTGGTTAGCACTTCCATATGTTGTCCTCATTTTTTAAAATTATTTTTTATTCTTTTTGGTGGTTTTATCTAAGTCAGAAGTTTTGTCTTCCAGATCATAGATTCTATCTTCTGCATGGTAATCTGTTCTTAATATTTCAAGGGAGGTTTTGTTCTCTTGCATCACAGTCTTTAACTCTAAAAGTTCTCTTTGATTGGCTTTTATATTGTCAATCTCCTCCTTCAAGTTATGAAAGAACTTCCTCATCTCCTGGAGTTCGATGTCTCTTTTCTCTTGCATCTCATAGAGATTTGTCACCATGAATATTCTGAATTCTTTTTCTGACAATTCAGTAAATTTCTTGAAGATAAGTTGGAGATAAGTTACTGTGTTCCCTCTTTGGAGATATATTTCCTGGTTTTCTCATACTTGAGTATCTTCTCTGATTTTTACTCATTTGGTGATGTATTCACTTTTGCCTTATTTGTTGGAGAAAGTTTCTGCAACTATGAACTCATGTGTTTCCCTTTACTATGAGTTACTTCTGTGCCAAAATCTCTTCTGCTGTGGTTTACAAAGTGTTATCCACAGGAAGATTTTTGAGTTCAAATTTATGAAGAGGAGTTTCTCTCTTTTTGATGCTCGTTCCATAGGGGGTGAGGATTTCTTCAAGTCTCACAATATTCAGATGTTTGCCTACTATGCACCTAGACCTCTCTAAGCCTTCAGTGAGTTTAGGCTTTCTGGCTCTGGAACCAGGAGTGAAGGTTGGAAGGGAGGGGATGTGGCTTGAGCTGTTCAGCCCTGACCCTGGTCCCTGAAGTGGGCAAGGGGTTTCAGATGGAGATGTCTGCTTAAGAGGCCTGCATATTCCCTGTCCTTTCTAGCCATTGAACTGGGAGTGGAGGTTGAAAGAGAGGGGTGGCAGCTTGGGCTTCTCAGACCTGACCCTGGTCCCCACACAGGTATCATTTGGAAAAAGCTTTCACTGGCAAAATAGAGGACTATTTGAATATCAAAGTAAATAATGATGTTAACGAATTATAACCTATAAAATAAAATAAAAACATATGAACCTATAGTATTGTAAGTAAATAAATATATACATAAATATATACAATACTGATCAATAAATGTAGAAAGAATAATGGATTTAAAATATCACAGTTTGTCAATCAACATCCTAATGATTTACTGAGGCAATAATCTTTAATGTGTAATAAAAAAAGTTTATAGGAGTAACAAGACATTTTCAGGACTTAAACAACCCCATTAAAATTTTTAGAATAGGGCCAGGATGGAAGTTAAAGCAACTGGCTCCCACATGGTTGACTCAGTAGCTTGAAAATCATGCTGGGTATATGTATGTGCATGCTCAAAATCCTGAGAATAGAGGAGAAGAGATTAAGCCATGGTTATCCCACTAGGGGGTGATTTCTCACTTTCTCTCTTTCTCTCTGACTATCCCTCTGGTGATCACACACACCCAATGGCAAAAATCTAAAATTTAAAAAAATTAGAAAAT
Organism: Tupaia belangeri chinensis; assembly: GCF_000334495.1. Lineage (NCBI taxonomy): Eukaryota > Metazoa > Chordata > Mammalia > Scandentia > Tupaiidae > Tupaia > Tupaia belangeri. The sequence continues at coordinate 1,600,697 of NW_006159543.1, read as the reverse complement.
AAAAAATTTGCTCTAAAGCTGCATTAGTAAAGACAGGATGATTCTGGCTTAAAAATAGACATCAGTGATATTGTGGTCTGACCATTCCCCCAAAATTCATGTGCTGAAAATCTAATTCCAAATGAAACAGTGTTAACAGGTGAAATCTTCTAAGAGGTATTTTAGTGATGAGGACTTCACACTCATGAATGAATTAATGTCATTTTTAAAAAGAAGAAGAAAGAGTTTACCATATGTAGAATGCATCAGTATGGACCTCAGAGTGCAGTGCTTATTAGATATCTGAATCTGCTGGCATCTTAATTTTGGAATTCCTAGCCTCCAGAACTATGAGAAATTATTTTTTTTCTTTACAAACTACCTAAACTCAGGTACTCTATTATAGCAGCATAAAGAAGACTAAGAAAAGTGAAAAAGAGTAGAAAACATAGAGATACATAATTATATTTATAGAAAATTGATGTTTGTTAATATTGCCAAACCAAGTTACTAAGGGAAAGATAGGTTTTTCGACAAATGGTGCTGAGACAATTTTTTTTAAGTTTTAAAAACTTATTTATTTATTTTACTTAGTATTACTATTTTAATTTGTTATAGAGCATGTGTGCTCACCAGAGAGTGAGAGATGAAAGAAAGAAAAAGAGAGAAAGCAAGCCACCAGGTCTGGGACTCAAACCACAGTCGGCCATGGGGGGGAGTCCAGCACCTTAACCACCATGTCATCTGCCGATCACTAAAAATTTTATAAACATATGTATAAAACAAAGTGAGCCTAGATCATTACCAAAAAAACATACGCAAAATTAATTCCATATTGATTAAAGCTTAAAATATAAGAATAAAATTTGTATAAGTAAACACAGAGAAATCTTTTTGACCTTGGTCTAAACAAAATTCTCTTAATATGACATCAAAATATGATACAAGAGGGACCAGCAGTTAGCATAATGGCTATGTTGCTGGACTCCCACATAGTCGACCGCGGTTCGTGTCCCGGACCCGAGCACCTTAACCACCATGTCAGCTGCCGATCACTAAAAATTTTATAAACATATGTATAAAACAAAGTGAGCCTAGATCATTACCAAAAAAACATACGCAAAATTAATTCCATATTGATTAAAGCTTAAAATATAAGAATAAAATTTGTATAAGTAAACACAGAGAAATCTTTTTGACCTTGGTCTAAACAAAATTCTCTTAATATGACATCAAAATATGATACAAGAGGGACCAGCAGTTAGCATAATGGCTATGTTGCTGGACTCCCACATAGTCGACCGCGGTTCGTGTCCCGGACCCGGTGGCTTAAAACTCATGCCGGGCGCGTGTGCATGTGTGCCCAAGATCCCGAGAGGAGAATGGAGGAGAAGGGATTGCGGCATGACCATCCCCTCTGGGGGGTGATTTCTCGCTTTCTGTCTCTATGTCTCTCTTTGTCTGTCTGGCTAGCGCACATGCCCTATAGCAAAAACCTCTGCAAAAAAAATATGATACAAGAGAAAATAACCTTAATTCATTGGAACTCATAAAATTTAAAATAGTTTTCTCTTCAAAAGATACTAAGAAAATAAAAATTACATTTCAGACAAAGAAAATTATATATATGATAAAACAATATTATCCAGAATATATAAAAATCACTTACAACACAATAATAAGATAAATAACCCAATAAAAACATCAGAAAACTATTCAGACACTTCACCGCAAAAGTTATACAAAAGATATTCACCATCATTAGTCATTAGCGAAACACAAATCAAAACCAGAAGTAGACACTACTTCACACCCCCTGTATTGCTCATTGGTAATTTTAACTCATATTTTAACTCGTATTTGAACAACACAATTTTTTGTTCGTGAACCGACCTTTATTATTACATTACCTACAAACCATGCATGAATGCCTTGAAATAGATTTTCTTAGAATAAATCCGTTTTTACTCAGCACAATTCAAAGCGAGAAATATTACTCCTTTTTGGTGTAGGAAAAGCTTTTCATAAGTCCCTAAGTGATTTACACAAAATGTACAATGGACTCTAGTTTTACAGAAGTTTTGGATTAATTTTACCAAGCACCAAGGTGTGCCACAGTAGTTAAGGGAAGGCACAGGCAAATTAACAAAAAGTTACTAATACAACAGTATATTGCAGATGGAAAACAGCCAGTGTATTTACTGACCAAATGACAAAAATAATCATGGTGGATACTTTAGTTAATCTTCCTAATAAGTCTGCTGATCTGGTCTTTCCTATTGTCAGCATCTCCACCTTCCACAAAATGGGTGGTATTTTTCTTCATTCCACCTCACGGAGGAGATAATTTGAAGGGCCACAGGATGTTATTTGCTTCTTTGAAGCATTTCCCAACAGTATAGATTTCATGAATCAGATCCTCCATGCAGATGATGCCAAATTTACCAAGAGATTGAACAATAAAAGAGTAATCTGTCAAAGTAATTCACTTATTGATTTTGCCATAACCACACTTGTAGATTAGTTCATTTACTGACTTCAGACTCATGTACCCCCATGCAATATGTGGTTCCACAATTCTCAGAATGTTAATTGAGGCCTTATAGAACTTAACAACAATGACAAAGAAGCTACAACCCCTTTTGAAACTTTGAGCTCACTCCATTGATACCTCTGATCCTGACGACAAATGCCAATTTCAGTCCTGCATGTCCAGAAAAGTTGCCAGCTTTTCTTAGCTTCCTGGCCATGTGAATCTCAGTTCTATACATCTACCTATATTCCTTTTGATAGTGTTTAACTTTTTCATAGTTAAGCTTCCTCCTTGCCTTTCTTATTTTTTTATTAATTAATTTATTTATATACATTCAATCACATTGTTTAGCTTACAAAGTGAATATTTCAATATGTGAACATTTCTCCCCAGTCCAGTTGATCAAAATATCTTCAACAGGTAACACCACACCTCCCCATTCCATCAATTCTCTACCTCTGTATCCCTCCTCCAGCAAACTTCTTTCTGAGGTGCTTGATCTTCAGCTTCGCAAAATTCCTTCACATTTTGAAAGTTTCTGGCACAGCAGGAACGTTTTTCTTGCTGACTTCTGCCGCAACAGGAATGTTTTTCTTGGTTTCTGTCACAGCAGGAACCTTCCTTTTTGTCTCTTGAACGCCCTCCATGGTTTCAGCTGGAAAAGAGCCAAAACAAATATTTTGAAACCCTTTAACTCAATTTGCTCCTTTCCTGACTTATGAGTCATTTTCATGCATTCTTTTCTATGCATCTTTTTTTCTTTCTTTTAATTTTATACATTCAATTGCTGTACATGACTAAAGCTTATACAGTGAATTCACCCAACATGAATACACTTCACAACAGTCCAGTTGAAGAAAACAGATAAGCATCCATTTACATGTCCCATAAATGTCTTGCCTTTTTTTCTCCTTGATTCCTTTCCTCCCACTCTTCCTACTTCAGTCATCTTCACACACTGTCTCCAGTGTCTATAACTATTTTTCATGCTTGTATATCCTCTAATCTTTCCTTTTTCACTATAGAGTGCAGACAGTTGGTATATATTAAGTGAAGACATAGAATGTCTCTTTTTCATAGTCTGGCTTGCTTCACTTAGCAGTAAATCTTACATAAGT
>NW_006159543.1:1595413-1596981 GCF_000334495.1 Tupaia belangeri chinensis | reverse complement strand
CTCTTTCAGTCCATTCATCTATTCATGAACATTTGGGTTGGTTCCATGCCTTAGCAATTATGAATAATGCCACAATAAACATAGATGTGCAAGGAATTTTCTGACTGAGCATTCATCTATCCTTTGAGTACCCATGCAAGAGTGGAACTGCAGGATCATTAGGTAGTTCAATTTGTAGATCTTTGCGGAACCTCCATATTGTTCTCCACAGTGGCTGAACGAATTTACATTCTCACCCTGTTCTCCACAGTGGCTGAACGAATTTACATTATCACCAACAGTGTACAAGAGTTCCCCTTTCACCACAGCCTTGCCAGCAGCTATCATTTTTTTTTTCATCTTAGCCATTATGACTGGGGTTAGCTGGTATCTCATTGTGGTTTTGATATGCATCTCCCTTAGGATGAGGGATGCTGACCATTTTTTGATGTTCTTTTTGGATGTTCAGGTGCCTTAGGGAGTTGTTTGTTCAGTTTATCTTCTCATCATTTAATTGGGTTGATTGATCCTTGTTGAGCTTAACAAAGGTGATGAAGAAGCTGTAATACCTTTCAAACCTTTGGGTTCACTCAATTGATTCTTCTGATCCTGATGATGAATTCTAATTAGGATTCTGCAGGTACACAGAAGTTGCCAGCTTTTCTTGCCATCCTGACCATGCAAATCTCAGTTCTGTACCTCAGCCTATATTCCTCATGATAGTGTTTATCTTTTTCATAGATAAGCTTTTATGAATTCCCGTAAATTCTGGCTATCATTCTCTGATCTGTGGCATGATTCTTCTGATCCTGATGATGAATTCTAATTAGGATTCTGCAGGTACACAGAAGTTGCCAGCTTTTCTTGCCATCCTGACCATGCAAATCTCAGTTCTGTACCTCAGCCTATATTCCTCATGATAGTGTTTATCTTTTTCATAGATAAGCTTTTATGAATTCCCGTAAATTCTGGCTATCATTCTCTGATCTGTGGCATAGTTTACAAAAATATTCTACTATTCTGAGGGTTCTTGATTCACACTAATTACTTTGTGCAGAAATTTCTTAATCTGATGTAATCCCACTTGTCTATTTTGGGATTATTGCCTGTGCTTTAGGGGTCTTATTTAAGAAGTCTTTGCCTACTCCCCTGTCTCCCAGAGTTTCCCCAGTGTTTTCTACCAGTAGTTTTATAGTTTGAGGTCCTATGTTTATTTTCTTGATCCATTTTGAGTTGATTTTGTTAATGGTGAGAGATAGGACTTTATCTTCAACTTTCTGCAGGTAGATAGTTTTTCTGGCACCATTTTCTAGAGAGGTTTTTCTCTTTCCCACTGGATCGACTGGTGCTCTTTGTGAAAAATCAGTTGACTTATATATTGTTGTTTATTTCTAAAGTCTCTATTTGGTTCCATTGGTCCACATGTCCATTTTTGTGCCAATACCATCTGGTTTTGATAATCACCACTTTGTAATATATTTTATTTTTATTTATTTTTATTTTTTTAATTTTTTATTTTATTATCATCATAATCTTCTTTATATTACATTGGATTACATATAACTTTACAGTGTATTACATTGCTTTTT
>NW_006159543.1:1588873-1593872 GCF_000334495.1 Tupaia belangeri chinensis | reverse complement strand
TACCATGCTGTTTTGATGACAACAGCTTTATAGTATATCTTGGGATCAGGGAGTGATATGCCTCCTACTCCATTCTTGTTACGCAGGATTGCTTTTGCAATACGAGGTCTTTTATGGTTGTAATATATTTTAGAGACAGGGAGTGAGATGCCTCCTACTCCACTCTTGCACAGGATTGCTTTGGCAATATGGCGTCTGTATGATTCTGGACACATTCTATGATTATCTTTTCTAGATCTGTGAAGAATGTCTCTGGTACTTTGATTGCTATTGATTTAAATATGCAGACTAATTATATTATAATTGCCCTTTTGATTATATTGATTATTCCAATCCAAGAACATGAGATGTCCTTCCACTTTTTTGTGTCATTTGCAATTTCATTTTTTTAGATGTTCATAGTTTTCCTTGTAGAGGTCTTTGACTTCTTTGGTTAGGTTTATTCTTAGGTATCTTATACTTTTATGGTAAATAGAATTACTTTTTTCATATCTGCCTTAGTCTGCTTGTCATTCATATATAAAAATGCTATAAATTTTTGGATGTTGATTTTGTATTGTGCTAGTATACTATATTCATTTATCACTTCCAGAAGTTCTTCATGGAAACCTTTGAGTCTTCTATGTATACAAAGATATCAGCTGTAAATAGAGATACTGTCACTTCTTTCTGTATTTGAATGTCCTTTATTTCCCTCTCTTTTCTGATTGCATTGGCTAGAACATCCAGCACTATATTGAAAAGGAATGGAGAAAATCGGCAGCCTTGTCCTGTACCACTTTTTAGTGAAAAAGCTTTCAACTTTTCCCATTTAGTATGATTTTCTATGGATTTTTCATGGATGGGTTTTATTGTGTAGAGAAACAGCCGTTTTATGGCAATTTTGCTGACAGTCTAAATCATGAAGGGTTTTTATATTTTATCAAACTTTTTTTCTGCATCAATTGATATGACAACATGATTTTTTTCTTTCTATCTGTTAATATGATGTATTACATTTATAATTTTGTGTACATTGAACCACCCTTGCATTACTGGAATAAAACTTATCTGTTTGTGATGAATAATCTTTTTTATATGTTGTGGGATACAATTTGCTAGTATCTTGTTGAGAATTTTTGCATCTATAATCATCAGAGATACTGGTTTGTAGTTTTCTTTTTTTGTCTGTCATGTTCTTATCTGTTTTAGGGATGAGGGTGATGAAGGCTTCATAAAAGGAATTTGGGAGGACGCTTTCCTTTTGGATCTTTAGAAATAGTTTGAGTAAAATGGTTGTAAACTCTTCTCTAAAAGTATTGCAGAATTCAGAACTGAAGCCATCAGGACCTTGACTGTTCTTGTTGGGAGGCTATTTATTACTGATTCAATCTCCTTGGTTGTTGTGGATCTATTCAGGCTTTATGTGTCTTCTTGATTCAGTCTTGGTAGATTATATGTGCCCAGGAATAAGTCCATCTCATCCAGGTTTTCTTCTCAGAGTATAGTCACTCATGGTATTCTCTAATGATGTTTTGTATTTCTGTTATGTCTGTTGTAATATTGCCTGTTTTATTACTAATTTGGTTTATATGGTTCCTTTCTTCTTAATTAGTTTAGCTAATGGTATGTCAACTTTGTTGATTTTTTAAAAGAATCAGCTTTTTCTTCACCTATTTTCTGTGTTACTCATTTATCCTTTATTTCATTTATTTTTGCTTGAATCTTTATTATTTTTTTCTGTCATTTTTTGAGGTTTTGGTGTTGTTTTTTCAATACCCTGAGGTGTGTTGTTAGATCATCTATTTGCCATCTTTCCATCTTTCTCTTGTGCATACTAATTGCTATGAACTTCCCTCTTATGACTGCTCTTGCTATGTCCTGTATATTTTGGAAACCCAGGTACTCATTATTGTTGGTTTCAATGAATCATTGTATTTCAGTCTTAATTTCTTCGAGAATTGTGAAGTCATTCAGGAGTAGATTGATTAGTTTCCATGTGCCTGTGTGTTTTTGAGGTTTTTTTTTCTGACATTAATTTAAAGTTTACTTCCACCATAGTTGTAGAAGATACTGCATGTAGTTTCTATGCCTTTGAATCTGTAAAGGCTTTTATTGTGCCCTATCATGTGTTCAATCTTCAAAAAGGTACAACGGGACCAGCAGTTAGCATGATGGCTATGTGGCTAGCATCCCATGTAGTTGACCATGGTTCAAGTTCTGGACCTGGTGGCCTAAACTCAATCCAGGCACGTGTGCGTGCGTACCCAAGATCCCGAGAGGAGAATGGAGGAGAAGGGATTGTGGTGTGGCCATTCCCCCTGGGGGGTGATTTCTTGCTTTCTATCTCTCTGCTTCTGTCTTTCTGGCGAGTGCACGCACCCTATAGCACAAACCTTTCCAAAAAAAAAAAAAGGTACATACCATGCAGAGGTGAGAAAAAAGTGTATTTCATGGTTTTAGGGTAGAAGGTCTTATAGATATCTGTCAAGTACATTTTATTTATGGCATTGTTTACATCCTGTATATCTTTGCTCATTTTTTTGTCTAGATGATACATCCAGACAGAGAGTGGGGTATTAAGATCCCTCACAATTAGTGTGTTGCGATCTATCTCTGTTTTCATATCTAGCAGTCTTTCTTTCATATATTTTGATGCTCCTGATTAGGGTGCATAGATATTTATAAGTTTTATATCTTCTTGATGAATTAGTCCTTTTACTACTGTATAATGCCTTCTTTATCTTGTTTTCAAGTTTTTGTCTTAAAATCTTTTTTTCTGAAATTAGTATTACAACTCCTGCTCTTTTTTAGTTTCCATTTGCATGGAATACCTTTTTCCAGTCCTTCACTTTTAGTCTATTTATGTCCTCATTCATGAGGTGCATTTTTTGTTATTTCTTGTTGGAAACAGAGTATTTCTGTTTTTATCATCCATTCAGCCAGTCTATGTGTCTTGTTTGGAGAATTTAATCCATTAACATTTAAGGTTATTATTGATATTTTTGGACTTGTCTCTATCATTAAGTTAGCCATTTTCTTGGTGGTGTTGTTGTTGTAGTTACTGTTCTCTTATTTCTGTCTGTCTCTCTCTAGTTTTCCTGGTATAGCACTCCCTTCAGAATGTCTTCAAGTGCTAGTCTGGTGTTGATAAAATCTTTCAGGTTTTGTTTATCTAAGAATTTTTTTATCTTTTCTTCCGATTTGAAGGATATTCTTTCTGGGTATAATAATCATGGTTGAAATTGTTTTTCTTCTAACACTTTGTATTTTCCCATTCTTTTCTTGTTTACATTGTTTCCACTAACAGGGCCGATGTTAGCCTGATGAGATAATCTGTGATTTTGGCCAATCTGGCTATGATGTGACATGGAGAGGATCTTCTTGAGTTGATTCTATTTTGGATCTTTTGTATTTCTTTTGGCTGGTTGTTTGAATGCTTTCCTATGCTTGGAAAGTTTTTTCCCAAAATTTCATGCAATATATTATCAATGCCCTCATTAATTTCTTTACCTTCTGTATACCAATTATTTGTATGTTTAGGCATTTAATGGTATCTAGTATTTCTCATATATAATCCTCATTGTTTTTTCATTCCTTTTGGTGATATTTTTCTAAATCAGAGGTTTTGTCTTCCAGATTCAAGATTTGATCTTCTGCATGATCTAATCTACTATTAATACTTTTGAGGAAGGTTCTATATTATAGCCTCAAACAGTTCCATTTGATTCTTTTTTATGGTGTCTATTTTTTCTTTAAATTGTGGAAGAACTTCGTCTCCTGTAGTTTGTTTTTTCATTTCTCTTGCATGTCCTGGAGTTTGTGGTCTGTTTTCTCTTGTATCTTATTTAGCTTTGTCACAGTGGATATTCTGAATTGTTTATCTGACATTTCCACAAGTTCTTTTGTTCTTTCTGTATTCTTTTCCCTTTGAGGAGAGATATTTTCTTGGTTTCTCATATTCTTGTGCCTCTTTACTAGTTTCTGGCCATCTGATGGATTATACATTTCTTTCTAATTCCTTGGAGTTAATTTTGAATGTTCAAAAGTATTCAGAAAGAAGTTAGCCATGGTCTCTTACTGCTCCATCTCCCTGACACTTACCATGCACCCTGCATTGTTGTTGGTGAAACTGGATATTCTCATGGCCTACAAGTTTCTTGAGAACAGATGCACCTGGGGCTGAGCTATAAGGTTTTAACTGAGAAAGATCATGGAGTCTCACACACCATATACTTCAGGAAACTATGAGGTCTGAAAGTATTCCTGAGTGTTTAGAAGGCAGCTAGAGGTCTAAAGCGGTCTCCTGCCGCAGTTGCTATCGCTTGTTGCCACTGCGTAGGTTCTGGGGCTAATGGTGGAGGAGGAAGATGTAAGTGGAAATGTCTGAGCACCTGGAACACTTGAAAGACAATGGAGGTCCCAAAGCAATCTCTGGGCTCATTTTTCTTGCTCCATTATCATGCATTTTAATTTTCATATAAGTTAAAAGCAACAAGACATTACTAGAAATATTAATTCGTTTTTTTGGCACATATATTTTATTTTCACTGTTCATTATTTTTTCATCTTCAACGTTTTATCTGTATCACACTTCTTTCTGTTGTAATAGGATCCTTTACTATTTTCTCAGATTAGATTTGCTTGTGGCAAATTCTCTTACTTTTTCAGTGTTTGAAATTTATTGAGCTGCTGCCTGTGTATGTACTAGTGGCATTGGAACCACAGAGGCTTCAGTAAATCAGTGGAACATGGCCACTGACTGAGAGGAAGTCCAATCACTGCCATCCCTAAAGCATGCAGATACCTGTGCAGTGGGCACTGCCTGTGAGAATTGTCTATAGAGAAAGAAATCAGGTAGGACCTTCAGGAGTAGGAGGAAGTTGGTAGTAACTTCTAGTTTGCATGGTTTCTACTCATAAAAGTAGAGAGGAGCTACCTACCTGATGTTGATGGGACTCTGGAAACACACACACACACACACACACACACACACACACACACCGACACCTCACCCACA
>NW_006159543.1:1582155-1588808 GCF_000334495.1 Tupaia belangeri chinensis | reverse complement strand
TCTTTCCCACAGAAGAGCAAGGAAAGTAGCATGGATAGAACACACTTTGTAGGGCAGTACAAAAGCAAACAGCTTTAAGAGAAAAAATAATAATAAAACGGATCTCTTCAGCCTGCTCCCACCTCAAGTTAGCAAGCCCACCAGCAGGTGGAGCTCCATTTACAATCAAGTCTCCACAGTCCAAAAGGAGCAGAGTATGCAAAAGAGAGCATCCCCACTCCAAACAGAGACTGAAGAATTTGAGCACTACCCCACCCTCAAATCTGGCAAGCAAGACAAGTTTGTACTCCCTCTCCTATCATACTCAACTTCTCTCTGATCTGAAAGGAATGGCTGAACACTGGTCCCTCCTGCCTCACCTGGCCAGGGACACACCTGAGAACTAGGGTAGTTCTCCCCCACCAGCACAATGGAACCTACTCCAAAAACTAGGAAGAAGTGAGTACTTCACCAGATCCTTTAAAAATCAACAAAAAGACATAATAAATGTGAGAAAACAAGGAAATATCTTTCCTCCAAACAAACACGATAGCTCCTTACCAGCAATGGATAACAGGCCAGAAATCACAGAAATGCTAGAAAAAGAATTTAGAATATTCATCATAATAAAAATCAATTAGATGCAAAAGAAAATGAACAATAAATTTAAAAAAAAAAACAAGAAAATCATTCTAAGATATAGAGAGTAATTCCATAAAGAGAAAGACAACCCCCTTGGGACCAGCAATTAGCGTAATGGCTATGTCGCTGGACTCCCATGTAGTCGACCGCGGTTTGCGTCCCAGACCTGGTGGCTTAAAACTCACGCCGGGTGCATGTGCGTGCGTGCCCAAGATCCCGAGAGGAGAATGGAGGAGAAGGGATTGCGGCATGACCATCCCCCCTGGGGGGTGATTTCTCACTTTCTGTCTCTATGTCTCTCTCTGTCTGGCGAGCGTACGTTCCCTATAGCAAAAACCTCTCAAGAAAAAAAAAAAGGCAAAGAGAAAGACAACCCCCAAAATGACCCAAACAACTTCCAGAGATGAAGAATACAATATACAAAATAAAAATCTTCTTCAAAAGTATTAACAGCAAATTAGACAACACAGAAAAAAGAATCCCTGAACTTAAAAACAAAAGCTCCAATTTAGTCCAAGCTACCAAAAACAATTTAATTTTTTTAATTAAAATGAGGGAAACATAAAGGAAATTCTAGATACCATTAAGTGAGTGATTATTTGCATAATAGGTGTTATAGAAGGTGGAGAAATGGGCAAAGGCATAGAAAATATATTTCATAAATTACCATCTGACCATCTGAAAACTTTCCAAGTCTAGAGAGACATACAGAAATAGAGATCCAGGAAAAACAAAGAATATCAAATAGATCTAATATTAGAAGATCCTTTCCAAAGCACATCATATCTAAATTGGTAAAAATCAAAGACAAAGACAATATTCTAAAAATGGGAAGAGAGAAATGTGAAGTTACTTATAAATGTTATCCCCTTAGACTAATCTCAGACCTCGCAACTGAAACAGTGCAGGTGAAGAAATGAGAACATTTTGTATGCTATGATGATGTTTAGGGGAAGAATGTATTAACAAAAAAAAGTTCCAGAAAAAAAATCTATTCAATGACTGCAGTAAGATATATAGCCTCAGCTAGGTGCTACTTTATAGGATGCCTAAAGTTAGACTTGTGTTCATGGAAATGTATATATCAGCTGTATTTGCTATGAAAATATTTAGATTAATTAAGATCTTTAATAATACAATAAAATGTGGGGGGAAAACAATATAGAAAGTAAACATAGACACCAGAGACAGTGAGGGAAGAGAGTGGGAGATGGCAGAGGGTAAGAGATAGAGAATCAAGGATGGGGGGAAAAAGCAAAACATACAGGAAACAAGAAATGGAAAATTATTTGTTGACAATAGCATGTATGTTGATGTGCTTGATTGAGACAAATACAGTGTACTCTGGATGGAAAATCTCATTTTGTATGCTGTAATGATGTACAGTGAATGAACGTAAATAAATACATTTAAATTAAAAAAAAAAGAATGGGAAAACATATTTAAACCTCTGAAGGAACACAATTTCAAAGAAGAATACTATACCTGCCAAGATTATCCTTCAAACAAGGAGAAATAAAATTATTCCTGGATAAACAAAACCTGAAAGAATTTACTGACATTAGACCAGCTCTTCAAGAAATACTTAAAAGAATACTAAACCAAAAAAATGAAAGGAAGACAAATAGAATTCAGAGAACACACACACATGTGCACACACACACACACACACACACACAAACACACACAAGAAGATGACTAACAGAATGGCAGGGAAAAGTTCATAAATAGCAATAATAATGTTGAAGGCTAATAATTAAAAATCACCAATTAAAAGACACAGATAGGCTGAATTTTTAAAACAAAACAGAACAAAAACACTAAAACCAAAAAAAAAGGGGGGGGGAGCCTTTTACCTGCTGCTTACAAGAAATATGCCTCACTGATAAAAACACTGATTAGAAGTGAAGGAGGGAAAAGAGGGAAAAAAATAAGTAAAGGGCAGAAAAAAGTCATCTTATGCAAAGAAAAACAAGAAAAAGGATTAATTCACCATGAAAAAATAACAATTATTAATATATACACACCCAACTCAGGGGCACCCAAATACATAATAAAAGACTGAAAGGGAGAGATACAGTGCAACACAATAATATTCGGGAATTTCAATGTCCACTGACACCACTATATATGTCACCTTGACAAAAAATAAACAAAGAAACACAAGAGCTAAATGATAACATAAGCCAAATGGACCTCACAACATTTATAAAACATTTCACCCAACAACCGCAAAATACATTTTTTTCATCTTCACATAGAATGTTTTTGAAAATTAACCACAGATAGGGCACAAAACAAGCCTTTATGAATTTAAAAGTATAAAATTTTTCTATATCTTTTTTAACCACAATGGAATTAAAGCCACAATGGAATTAAAGTTAAAATCAAGATGAGAAAATGCCTTCAAAAATACACAAAACCATGGGAACTAAACAATTACTGAATATCATCAGAACTTCTGAAGGAATTGAGACTGAAATCAAAATATTTATTGAAAATAATGGTAATGAACACACAACTCACCATCATCTTTGGGAGACAACAAAAGCAGAGTTTGCAAAAGGAAAGTTTATAGCAATTAGTGTTTATGAGAACAACATATAAAGATGGCAAATAAATAAGCTAACAATGCAGCTCAATGTACTGTAAAAAAAGTACTAGAAGAAAAGAAATAATAAATTTAAGAGCAGAGATAAATTTTTTAAAAAGAGAAAAAAGGACTATATGAAAAAATCCAATGAAACAAAAAACTGGTTTTTTGAGAGGATAAACAAAATTGACAAACCATTAACCAGACTAATCAAGAAAAACATATTAAGAAATTGGATTAAAAAATCAGTAATGAAACAGGCAATAGTTCAACACAAATGACACAGATACAAAAGATCATGACACAATACTATGAGCGACTATATGCCAACAAAAGAGAAAACCTAGGTGAGATGGACAAATTTCTGAACACACAAAATTTACCTAGATTGAACCAGGGAGAAAAAGAAAGCCTGAATAGAGCAATAAGAAGAATGAAATTGAATCAGTAATAAATAGTCTTACAACAAGGAAAAGCCCAGGTGCTGAGGGTTTCACTCATGAATTCCACAAAACTTTGAAAGAAGAGTTAACCCCAATTCTAATCAAACTATTTCTAAACATCAAAAAAAGAAACCCTTCCAAAATCATTCTATGAAACCTCAATCACCTTAATACTAAAAGCAAACAAGGATATAACAACAACAAAAATATCTACAGGCCAATATCATTGATGAATGTAGATGCAAAAAAAAATCCTCAAGTGCTAGTAAATGAAACCCACCAGCACACTACAAATGTTTTTTTAAAAGAATCATTTATTTACTTTTATTCATTCATCCATTTTATTTTAATTTAACCAGAGAGATACACAGAGAGCGAGAGAAAGAGGGAAAGTGAGAACCAAGCAAGCCCCCAGGTTGAGGACTCGAACCGTGGTCAGCCATGTGGGAATGTCCAGCGCCTTAACCACCATGCCACCTGCTGGTCCCAACTACACATGTTATATACCATGACAAGGTAGGCTTTATCCCAGGGATACAAGGATGGTTCAACATACGCAAATCAGTAAATGTGATATACCACAATAACAGAATGAAAGATTTGAAAATCGGTACCCCAAATATGTCTGTAACCCCATTAGAAGATAGTGTTCTGGAGGCTAGCAGGTGGCATGGTGGGTTAAGGCGGCTAGACTACCACAGGGCTGACAGAGGTTCAAGTCCTAGACCTGGCAGCTTGCTTTCTCACTTTTCTTTCCTCTCTCTCTCTTTTGCTCACTAAATTAAAAAATAATAGTAACAAACGGAATTAAATAAATATTTATAAAAAGACTAACAGCAAAACAGATATAGAAAGAATATTTCTCAGGACCAGCAATTAGCATAAAGGCTATGTCGATGAACTCCCAGTTCGAGTCCCAGACCCAGGGACTTAAACTCACACTGGGCGCATGTGTGTGCATGACCAAGATCCCGAGAGAATGGAGGAGAAGGGATTGCAGTGTGGCCATCCCCCCTGGGGGGTGATTTCTCGTTTTCTATCTCTCTGTCTCTCTCTGTCTTTCTGGCAAGCGCATGCACCCTATAGCAAGAAGAAAAATAAAAAAACTCCCCCTCCAAAAAAGAAAGAATATTTCTCAATATGATAAAACGCACTTATGACAAACCCATAGCTAACATACTAACTAGGGAAAAGTTGGAGGCTTTTTCACTAAAAACTAGAATACAATAAGGCTATACACTTTTTTCACTCTTTTTCAACGTAGTGCTAGAAGTCATAGCCAATGCAATTAGACAAGAGAGTAAAATAAAAGACATTCAAGGTGGAAAAGAAGTGAAACAATCCCTATTCACAGGCACGACTGAATACATAGAAAGTGCAAAAGAGTCCATGAGGAAAAAAAAAAAAAACCTCCTAGAAGTAATAAATGAATTCAGTAAAGTGGTAGTTTACAAAATTAATATACAAAAATCTGTAGCATTTTGATATACCAATAACGAACTGACTTAGGCCGACCTTGAGAAATCAGTTTCATTTACAATAACCACACACACACACACACACACGCACACACACACGCACACGCACACGCACACGCACACACAAATACTTAGGAATACATGTATCCAAAGAGGGAAAATACCTTTACAAGGAAAACTATGAAAAACTGAAAAAAGAAGTTGAGAATGACAAAGATATACCTTTGTCCTTGGATACAAAGAATCAATATTATCAAAATATCAATTCTACCCAAATAAGTTTAGAAATTCAATGGGATACCAATGAAATTACCAGTGACATCCTTCACAGAAATAAAAAATAAAATTAAAATTTTCTGTAATTATACAAGGTCCAGTATCACCAAGGTAACACTGTGCAACAAGAATAAAATAGACATCTCACCACCTAACTTCACAATGTATTTCAAAGCAATTATAATCACAGCAGCATAGTACTGCCACAAAAGCAGACATATAGACCAATAAAACAGAATAGAGAATCTAGAAAAAAACTCCAAGCATAGATTCAATTGACTTTTGAAAAAAGACACAAAACAATCTAGTGGAGAAAAGACGATCTCTTCAGCAAATGTTCTTGGAAGAACTGGATATCCACCTGTAGAAATGTGAAACTGAACCTATTTCTCTCACCATTAATAAAAATCAACACAAAATGGATTAAAGATCTAAATGTAAAGCCTCAAACTATAAAACCACAGGTGAAAAAAAAAAAGAGAAACAATTGAAGACATTTGTGTAGGCAAAGACTTCTAAAGTACATGCAACATTTCCAAAATAGACAATTGAGAATACATCACATGGAAATGCTTCTGCAAAACAAACCAAAAAAATGGGGAAAATATTTGCTAACTATGTTTCAGATAAGGAAAAGATAACCAGAGTAGATTGGGAACTCAAGCAGCTAACCTACAAAAAAAAAAAAATAGAAAGAAAGAAAGAAAAAGAAAAGAATAATCCAATTTAAAAATGGGCAAATGTGCTGAAAACACAATTGTATAAGGAAGACATATGAATGACAAAGCATGTAATGAAGTGGTCAACATCTCTTGTTACAAGGGTAAATGCAAATCAAAACCATTTTCCACTGAACCCCAGTCAAAGTGGCTATGAGAAAAAAAAAAAAAAAACGGGATCTGACAAGGCTATGATGAAGGGATTCCTCCTACACTGTTGGCGGGAATGTAAATTAGAACAGTCACTTCAGAAACAATATGGAATTTCCTCAACACACTACAAATAGAATTACTGTATGATCCAGTGATTGCACTCCTTGGTATCTACCCAAAGCAGCTAGAGGAAAAATAGAGGTTTCTTTACACTTCTTTTATTATGCCATCTGCTGGTCCCTCATTCTTTATTTTTTTAATATTTTTTTCTTTAAATTTATTTATTTTTTACATCAATTCACTATACATCATTACATCATACAAATGAATTTTCCATCCAAAATACACTGTATATTGGCTCAATCAAGCA
>NW_006159543.1:1569194-1580505 GCF_000334495.1 Tupaia belangeri chinensis | reverse complement strand
TTTAGCAGTTCATTGTCTCTCTTCTCTTCCATCTCTGTTAGCTTTGCCGTTATGAATGTTCTGAATTCTTTATCAGACATTTCCATGATTTCCATTGAACTGTGTGTGGATGAAGAGGAGTTATCCTTTTCCCTTGGAGGAGAGGTATTTTCCTGCTTTCCCATATTTCTTGTGGTGCTGCAGCAATTTCTAGTCATCTGGTTGATGGTCGGTTTCTTCCCAAACTTGAAAGTTCAATCTGAGCATCGAGGAGTGTGCAGAAAAGTAAACAGAGAGAAACAACAGTAACAACAGCAATAAACAAAGAAGAAACAGAAAAATAGAAGAAAAGAGGAAGATTAAAAACTTTTCAATAAAAATTTAAAAATTTATATTTAAAAAATTTCAGTAAAAACAAAAATTGGAAAAAGCAAAAATTCTAAAAAGTAAAAATTAAAAAAGAGATAAGACAGAGACAGAGGTAGAGAGAGACAAATACAGGTACAGAGACAGGAGGCCTGAAAGGGGTCTTCCTACTACGTGAGTTTTGTGTGCTGGAGGCTGAATTATCAGTGGAAAATCTTGATTCCTGTTTCCCCAAAATGGCTAGTTCGCAGGATCCATGAAGCCTATTTTTTTAGTCTTAGCCATTATGATTGGAATTAGGTTTTATCTCATTGTGGTTTTATTTGCATATTTTTTATGATAAGTGAGGTTAAACATTTTTTTCATGTTTTTTGACTGTTTGTATGTCTCCTTTAGAAAGTTGATCATTCAGCTCATTTGGCCATCTTTCAAATAGATTGAAAATTTTTTTTTTTGGGGGGGGGGGGGGTTTTTGCTATCGGGTGCTATAGGGCGTGTGTGCTGGCCAGAAAGAAAGAGACAGACAGAAAGCGAGAAATCACCCTCCAGGGGGGGATGGCCACACTGCAATCCTTTCTCCTCTATTCTCCTCTCGGGTTCTTGGGCACATGCACCTGGCGTGAGTTTAAACCACAGGTCCAGGACTTGAACTGGGGTCGATTACATGGGAGTCCAGCGACATAGCCATTATGCCAACTGCTGGTCCCAGAGTTGTAATTTTTTTTAAGTTTGCCTAGTTCCCTGTATATTTTGGTTCTGAGTCCTTTATCTGATGCATAGTTTGTAAACATATGCTGTTGTTGAGGGGTGTCAATTCACTCCAGTTACTATCATTGTGTTTTTTTTTGTTGTTGTTGTTGTTTTTTGTAGGGGGGGGGTGTTTGTTTTTCTGTGGGGAAGCTTTTTAAAATGATATAATCAGGCTCCAGGTGCTAGTCCCTCTTGCTTCCAACCTCCACCCCTCCATTCTTCCTGGCTCCTGTGTGGCAGAAGCAAGTGAGCGAACCAAGGCCAGAGATCACATTGGAGCCTGTGTACTCTTTTCATCCACTCAGGTGCCAGTCCTTCTTGCTTCCCACTTCTGACCCACCATTCTTCCTGGCTCCTGAGGAGCAGAAGACAGTGAACTGTGGCCAGACACAACCTTTGAACTCGCATACTCTTTTTATTCTCTGCAGGTGCCAGTCCCTCTCGCTTCCAAGGTCTGCCCTGCATTTCTTTCTGGCTTTTTTGCAGCAGAAATGAATGATCAAACCACCTTGGAAGCTCTACTCTCTCCCGTTCATTACAGATTTGATGGTTTTATGAACTGTGTGGTGTTTGGTGAGCACTTTGCAACCCATACTTTTGTTCTCAGTTGAAATCCTGTGGCTCAGCCCCAGATGTATCTGTTTACTAGAATCTGGGAGGCACTTGGAACGTCCAGTCCCAGAAACAAAAGTTCAGGTTACAGGATGAGTATCAGGGAGATGGGGCTGCAAACAGATCCTGATCACATTCTCCCACGTGCTTTTGAACACTAAAAATTAATTCTAAGAAATTAAGAATAAATGTATAATCCATCAGATGACCAGAAATCTGTGTAGAGGCACATGGAATATAAGAAAACAAGAAAATATCTCTACTCCAAGAGAAAATAACAATTCCTCATCCTCCAAATACAGTACAATGAAACTTGTGGAAATGTCAGATAAACAATTCAGAATGTTCATAGTGACAAAACTAAATGAGATGCAAGAGAAAAGAGACAATGAACTCCAAAAGATGTAAGAGAAAAGAGAAATCAAGCTGCAAGAGATGAGGAAGTCCTTCCATGATTTGAATGAAGAAATAGACACCATAAAAGAGAATTGAGCAGAACTATTAGAGATGAAGGATATAATACAGAAATCAAAACCTCACTTAAAAGCATTACAAGCAGATTAGATCATACAGAAGATCAAATCTTGGCTGTAGAAGACAAAATCTCTGACTTCAAAAAAACCACCAAAGATATGTAAAATAACCAAAAAAAATGATGATAATATACGAGAAATACTAGATTCCATTAAAGGTCCAAATATCTGAATAATTGGTATCTCAGAAGGTGAAAAAACTAATAAGGGCATTGAAAATCTATTTAATGAAATCTGGGAAGAAAAGTTTCCAAGGCTAGAGGCATTCAAATATACAGATCCAAGAAATACAGAGGACTCCAAACAGAATCAACCCAAGAAGATCTCCAAGGCACATCATAGCCAGATTGGCCAAAATCACAGACAAGGATGAGATACTGTAATTGGCAAGAGAGAAACATCAGGTTATTTACAAAGGTTATCCCATCAGGTCAACACCGGACCTCTTACCGGAAATAAAGCAAGCAAGGAAAGGATGAGGAAAGATATTCAAGTGTTAAATGAAAAACAAGTTCAACCAAGAATACTATATCTGGCAATATTATCTTTCATATGGGAAGAAAAGATAAAAAACATTTTGAATAAACAAAAACTGAAAGAATTTACCAAATCCAGACCAGCTCTTCAAGAAGTTCTGAAGGGAGTGCTATACCAAGAAAACTAAACAGTCAGGCAGACAGACATAAGAGAAGAAAAAACAACCAAGAAAATGGCAAACTTAACAGTAGGGACAAGTCTGGCAATATAAAATATAACGTTAAATGCTAAAGGTTTAAATTCTCAAAGCAAGAGACACAGACAGGCTAAGTGGATTAAAAAAATACAGAAATCCTCCATCTGTTAACTATACGAAACCTACCTCATAGATAAAGTCTTACATAGATTAAAAGTGAAGAGCTGGAAAAATATATTCCATGCCAACAGAAACCAAAAATGTGCGAGTCACAATACTGGTTTCTGAAAAACCAGGCTTTCAGACAAAAACTATAAGAGACAAAGAACAGCATTATTTAATAGCGAAATGGCTAATTCATCAAGAAGATATAATGCTTATAAATATCTCTGCACCCAATTCAGGAGCACCCAAATATGTGAAGAAAAGACTGCTAGATCTAAAAGGAGAGATAGAATGGAAGACATTAATTGTTGGAGAACAAAACACCCCATTATCTTCTTTAGACAGGTGAATGAGACAAAAAATAAGCAGAGATTCAGGACCTAAGTGATACCATAAGTCATATGGACTAGACTGATATCTTTAGAACTGTCCATCCCCAAACCACAAAATATACATTTTTTCTCACACCCAGCATGGTACCTTCTCGAAAACTGACCACCTGAAAGGGTACAAAACAAGTCTTTACAGATTCAAAAACATAGAAACTATATTCAGCATTTCTCTGACCATGATGGAGTTAAGACTTGATACCAATTTCAGGAAAAACTCAAAAATATACAGATAAATGGAAACTAAATAACCTACTCCTGAGTGACATCACAGCAATTGAGAGATTAAGATTAGAAAACAAAAGATCCATGGAAACAAATGATAATGAGTGGATAAGTCTTCATAATTTATGGTACACTGCAGTCATAAGAGGGAAGTTCATAGCAATTAATGCACGTAAGATAAAGATGTAAAGGTGGCCAATGGACAGCCCAACATCATGTCTCAGGGAATTAGAAAAACAGTAACAAAAAAAAAATTCAAAAAATGCCAGGAGAAAATAAATGATAAAGATTCAAGCAGAAATAAATGAAATAGAAAATAAACAAACTATAAAGAAAATAAACGAAAGCAAAAGCAGGTTCTCTGAAAAGATTAACAAGATTAGCACACCATTAGCTAGACTAATTAAGAAGAGAGAAAGGAATCAGATAAACCAAATTGAAATGAAATTGAAAATATTACAACAAACAGATAGAGTAGAAATACAAAACATCATGAGAGGATACTATGAGCGACTATGTGGCAACAAACAAGAGAACCTGGATGAGATGGACAAATTCTTAGACACATATAATCTACCAAAATTGACTCAAGAGGACCTAGAAAGTCTGAATAGACCCATAACAAGCAATGAGATTTAATCAGTAATAAATAACCTTCAAACAAAGAAAAGCCGAGGGCCTGATGGCTTCACTTCTGAATTCCACAAAACTTTTAAAGAAGAGGTAATTCCCATTCTACTCAAATTATTTCTAAAAATCGAAAAAGAAAGAACCCTTCCAAATTCATTTCATGAAACCTCCATCACCCGCATTCACAAAACTGATAAGGATATGACAAGAAATGAAGTCTACAGATCAATAACTCTGATGAATATAGATGCAAAAATTCTCAACAAGATACTAGCAAATCATAGCCAACAACATATAAAAATGATTATTTATGATGACCAGATAGGCTTTATTCTAGTGATGCAAGGATGGTTCAATATACACAAAACCATAAATATAATACACCATAGTAACAGATGGAAAGACAAATACCATATGATCATTTCAATTGATACAGAAAAAGCATTTGACAAAATACAATATCCCTTAATGATCAAGATTTTCAGCAAAGTCTGCATAAAACAATCATGACTCAGCATAATAAAAACCATCCATAAAAAAACATATAGTTAACATTATACTGTAACATTATATAGTAAAATTGGCATAGAAGGGTAATTTCTCAACACAATAAAAGCTACCTATGAAAAACCCATAGCAAACATCATCCCAAATGGAGAAAAGCTGAAAGCTTTTCCACTAAAAACTGGTGCAAGACAAGGCTGCTCCCTCTCTCCACTCCCTTTCAATATAGTGCTGGAAGTCCTAGCCAATGCAGTCAGACAAGAGACGAAAATAAAAAGTGTTCAAATAGGGGAAGCAGAGTTGAAATTCTCTACTTGCAGATAACATGATTGTATACATAAAAGACCCAAAGGTATCCCCATAAAACTCTGAAGTAATAAATGAATACAGTAAAGTGGCAAGATACAAAATCAACTTACACAAATCTATAGCATTTCTTTGCACAATCAACAAGCAGACAGAGGCAGAACTGAGGAAAGTATTCCCATTTACCATAGCCACAAAAAGTATTAAATACCTTGGAATAAATCTAACCAAGTACATCAAGACCACAACATGGAAAACTATGAAAATCTTTAAAAAGGAATTGAAAAGGATACAAAAAAGTTGATGGATATACTTTGTTCCTGGATTGGGAGAATTAATGTAATCAAAATGGCAATTCTACCCAAAATAATCAACATAATTAATGCAATCCTTATAAAAATACACGAGACATTCTTCACAGATCTAGAAGAGACAGTCATAGAATTTGTCTAGAAACATAAAAGATCCTCTATCGCCAAAGCAATCTTATGCAAGAAGAGTGGAGTGGGGAGTATCTCACACCCTGATCCCAAAATATGTTACAAGGCTTTGATAACCAAAATGGCATGTTATTGGTATAAAAGCAGACATGTGGATCAATGGAACATAATAGGGACCCCAGAAATAAACCCAAAAACATATAGCCAACTGAGCTTTGACAAAGGATACCATTCAATTCAGTGAGAAAAGGAAAACACCTTTAGAAAATGGTGCTGGGGGACCAGCTGTTAGCGTAATGGCTATGCCACTGGATTCCAATGTAGTCCACCACAGTTTGAGTCCTTACTGACCTCCAAATATATTACAAAGAAGTGATAATAAAAACAGTATGGTATTGGCACAAAAATAGACATGAAGACCAATGGGGCAGAGTAGAGACCCCAGAAATAAACGCCAAAATTTCCACCCAACTGGTCTTTGAAAAAGGGTATCAATCAATCCAGTGGGAAAAGAAAAACTTCTTTAGCAAATAGTGCTGGAAAAACTGGGTATCCCCCTGCACAAAGATGAATCTGAACCCCTGTCTGTCTCCATTAAAAAAAAAATCAACTGAAAGTGTATCAAAGATCTAAACCTAAGACCAAAAACTATAAAACTACTTGTGGAAAACACTGGGAAAACTCTGGAAGACATTGGGGTAGGCAAAGATTTCTTAAGCAAGACCCCCAAAGCACAGGCAATAATCTCCCAAATAGATGGGTAGGATTACATCAGATTAAAATTTTCAGCACAACAAAGGACACAGTAATTAGTGTGAATGAACAACCCTCAGAATGGGAGAATATTTCTGTAATTTTTACTCTAAATAAGGGACTGATAACCAGAATACACTGGGTACTCAATCGGCTTACTGGAAAAAAATTATTAACACAAAATATGGAAAAATGAGATGAATAAACAACTCTTTAGGAAGACATATGAACAGCCAAAAACCATATGAAAATGCTCAACATCCCTCATCATAAAGGAAATGCAGAGCAAAACACAATGAGATATCACTTATCCCCAATCAAAATGACACAGATTAAAAAAAAAAGATAAATGCTGGCAGGGATATAGTGAAAGAAGAACTCTCATATACTGCTGATGGGAATGTAAATTGGTCCAGCCACTGTGGAGAACAATTTGGAGGTTCCTCAAAGGACTACAAATAGAACTACCATATGATCCTTCAATTCCACTCCTGAGTATCTATCCAAAGGATAAGAGAACACTCATTTGGAAAAGTGCTTGCACATCTGTGTTTATCACGTAATTGCTAAGATATGAAAGCAATAAAGCAATCCAAATGTCCATGAACAGATGAATGGATTGGAAAATTGTGGCATATACTCTAAGAATACTACTCCTTCCTAAAAGACCCTAAGATTTGAAAGAAAGTGGACAAATATTGAGAATTTATGGCTGGGAAAAGTAAGTCAGGCTATGAGAGACATTTGGGACAAGCAGATGGTGTAATGGTTACACTGATGCACTCCCACGTAGCTGGCCACAGTTCAATTCCCGCACATGGCAACTTAAAACTCACTTGGGGTACATGTGCGTGCCTGCCCAAAATCCCAACAGGAGAACAGAGGAGAAGGGACTGCAGTGTGGTCATCTCTCTTGAAGAGTAATTTCTCCCTTACTGTCTCTCTGTCTCTTACTGCCTCTCTGGTGAGGGCATGTGCTCTATAGCAAAAATATCTCTTAAAAAGAGAGAAAGAGAAACATTGTATGTCTCCATTTAACATATACTGATTGACTGCACTCTATGGTGGAAACTGAACATTAGAAGCATTGAAAATGGCTATAGATACTAGAGACAATGTGGGAAGAGGGTGGGGAAAAGGAGGAGAGTATAAGCAAAGAAATTAAGGAGGAAAATAGAGAGGCAAAACATTTATGGGACACAGAAATGGATTATTATCTCTTGATGATATATGTTTTGTATCCTCAACTGTACTTTTGTGAAGTATATTAATATTGGGTAAATTCTACTTACAAGCTAAGTGATGTATAGTGATTAAATGTATAAAATAAATTAAAATTCAAAATATGAAATCCCACTTCTCTAGTTTTTGAATGATTGTCTGTGCTTTGGGGTTTTATTTAACAAGTCCTTGCCTACTTCAGTGTCTCCAAGAGTTCTCCCTGTGTTAACCACCAATAGTTTTATAGTTTGAAGTCTTAGGTTTTAGATCTTTGACCCATTTGGAGTTGATTTTTGTTAATGGTGATAGAAAGTGGCACAGTTTCATTTTTCTGCAGGTGGATACCCAGTACTTACAGCACAATTTGTTAATGAGGTTTCTGTTTTCCTCACGGATTGACTGGTGTCCTTTGTCAAAAATCAGTAGGCTGGGGACCAGCAGTTAGGGTAATGGCTATGTCGCTGAACTTCCATGTAGTTGACCATGGTTCAAGTCCTGGACCCAGTGGCTTAAATTCACTCCAGGTGTGTGTGTGTGCGTGCTCAAGATCCTGAGAGGAGAATGGAGGAGAAGGGACTGTGGCATGGCCAACCCCTCTGGGGAGTGATTTCTCACTTTCTATCTCTCTGTCTCTCTTTGTCTTTCTGGTGAATGCATGCACCCTGTAGCAAAAACCTCTCAAAAAAAAATCGGTAGGCTGTATGTTTGGGGTTTATTTCTGGGGTGTCCATTCTGTTCCATTGGTGCATGTGCCTGTTTTGTGCCAATACTATGCTGTTTTGATTATCACAGCTTTGTAATAATTTCATAGTCAGGGAGTGAAATGCTTCCTACTCTGATCTTCTTGCACTGTATTGCTTTGGCAATACAGGGTCTCTTATGATTCCAGACAAATTATTGCTTTTTTTTCTAAATATATGAAGAATATCTCTGGTAATTTTGTTTATATTTCATTAAATTTGTATATTAACTTGGAGAGAATTTACATTTTTATTATATTAATTCTTCCAAAACAGAAACATAGAATGTTCTTCCACTTTTGTGTGTAATTTTCAATTTCTTTTTCCAGATTTTCATAGTTTTCCTTGTAGAGGTCTTTGTCTTTTTTTTACTAGGTTTTTTCCCAAGGAATCTAATACTTTTTCTGGTTAATGTATATATAATTGCTTTCTTCAATTCTAACTCAGTTTGCTCATTATTAGTGTATAGGAAGGTATTGGGCTGGTAGGTGGTATGGTAGTTGAGGTGCTGGATTCCCACGTGGCTAAGTTACTTGAGGTCTTCACTTGGTGACTTGCTTTCTCAATTTCTCACTCTCTCTCTCTCTGCCTCTCTCTGGTCAAATTTTAAAATAATAATAATGATGATGAATAAAATTAAATAAAATTTAAAAAAGAAATGCTATTGATTTTTGTTAATTGACTTTGTATTCTGTCACTTTATTGTATTCATGTATCACTTCTAGAAGTTTTCTTTGTGGATTCTTTTGGGTTTTCTATGTATATAATCATATCATTTGCAAATAGAGATAATTTCATTTCTTCTTTTCCTATTTGAATGCTTTTTATTTACTTGTTCGTCTCTTGTCTGAGTACATTGGCTAGAACTTCTAGTACTGTATTGAAAAGGAGTAGAGAAAGTGGGCAGATTTGTCTTGTTCCATTTTTCCCCCATTCAGTACTATGTCAGCTATTGGTTTTTCATATACGGCTTTTATTGTAATGAGAAATGTCCCTTCTATGCTGATTTTGCTGAGAGTCTATCATGAAGGGATGTTGTATTTTATCAAATGCTTTTTCTGCATTGATTGATATGACCATATGGGTTTTATCTTTCTTTCTGTTAATTTGGTGTATTATATTTATGATTTTTCATATGTTGAACCACCCTTGCATCCTTGAAATAAAGCCTATCTGGTCACAGTGTATAATCTTCTTTATGTGTTGTTGGATACCATTTGCTAGTATCTTGTTCAGAATCTTTGCATCTATATTCATCAGAGAGATTGGTCTGTAGTTTTTTCTGTTTGTTATGCCCTTGTCTATTATGGGGATGAAGGTAATGGAGGTTTTATGAAATGAATTTGGGAGGCTTCCTTTCTTTTGGAAATTTAGAAATTATTTGAGTAGATTGAGGTTAGCTTTTCTTTTAAAAGTTTGTAGAATTCAGAAGTGAAACCTTTGAGACCTGGACTTTTTTACTTGGAGGTTATTTGCTGCTGAGCCAATCTCGCTGATTGTTATGGATCTATTCATATTTTCTGTCTTCCTGATTCAATCTTGGTAGATTACATGTTTCCAGAAATTTGTCCATCTCATCCAGGTTTTCTTGTTCACATATAGTTGCTCATAGTATTCTCTAATGATCTTTTTAAAAATTCTGTTATAATATTGCCTGTTTCATTACAAATTTGATTTATCTGATTCCTTTCTCTCTTCTTTATTAGTTTAGCTAATGGTGTATCAATTTTGTTTATCTTCTCAAAGAACTGGCATTTGGGTTCATTTATTTTCTGTATTATTTGTTTATTCTCTATTTTTCTATTTCTGCTCAAATCATTCTTTTTTCCTGGAATCTTCGTTGTTGCTGGTTTTCCAGTCTCCTGAGGTGTGTTTTTAGGTTGTCTATTTGCTACTTTCCCATTTTTTTCTGCGCACTATTTTCAATGAACTTCCCTCTTTGTCTGTGTCCAATAGATTATGAAAACTCTTGAGCTCATTTTCATTGGCTTCATTTTATTTCAGTCTTAATTTCTTCAGTGGTTGTGAAGTCGTTCAGGAGTAAGTTGTTTAATTTCCATATATTTGTGTATTTTTGAGTGTTCTTTATGAAATTAATTTTGAATTTTATTACATCATGGTTGGAGAAGATGCTGGATATAGTTTCTATGCCTTTGAATTTATAAAGGCTTGTTTTGTGCCCTATTATGTCTTTAATCTTCAAAAAGGTTCCACGAGGGGATAAGAAAAAAGTGTACTTTGTGGTTGTCAGATGGAAGGTCCTATAGATGTCTTTCAAGTCCATTTTATTTATGAGATTGTTCAGATCGTACAAATTTTTGCTTACTTTTTGTCTGGACGATCTGTCTAAGGAGATAGTGGGATATTTTTGATCCTCAATGGTTAGTGTGCTACAGTTTCTCTCCCTTTAGATCTAACAGTCTGTCTTTACTTATTTAGATGCTCCTGAGTTGGGTCTATAGATATTTATAAGTTTTACATCTTTTTGATTTATAAGTGTTACATCTTTTTGGTGAATTAGCCCTTTCAGTACTATGTACTGCCCTTGTTTCTTCTTACTGTTTTTGCCTATTTTGTCCGATATCAGTATTGTGACTCCAGTTTTTTTTTTTTTTAATTTCCATGTATCTATTTATCCATGAGGTATATTTCTTGCAAGCAGCATATAGAGAGTTTCTGGCTTTTTAGCCATTCAGCCAATCTGTGTCTCTTGATTGGAGAATTTAATCTATCAACATTCAACATTATTATAGATATTTGTAGATTTGTTCTTGCCATTTTGTTAGCCATTTTCTTAACTGTTTTTTGTTCTCTTATTTCTGCCTGTCTTTCTTTAGTTTTCCTGGTACAGCACTCCCTTCAGTACTTCTGAAGATCTAGGGGTCCAGCAGATGGTGTAATGGCTATGTCGCTGGACTCCCATGTAGTCAACTGTGGTTCGAGCCCCAGATTTAGTGGCTTAAACTCACACCGGGTGTGTGTGTGTGGATGCCCCAGATACCGGGGGGAGAATGGGGGAGGAGAG
>NW_006159543.1:1560790-1569100 GCF_000334495.1 Tupaia belangeri chinensis | reverse complement strand
AAAAAAAAGATTTTAAAAAAAAAAAAAACAAGAGCTAGTCTGGTTTTGGTAAATTCTTTCAGGTTTTGTTTATCTAAGAATGTTTTTATCTTTTCTTCTCTTTTAAAGGATATTCTTGCTGGGCATAGTGTTGTTTGCTGAAATTGCTTTTCTTTTAATACTTTGAATATATCTTCACATTCTTTCATTGACTGCATTATCTCTATTGAGAGGTATGTTAACCTAATGGAATGACCTTTGTTAAGTAATTTGAAATTTCTTTCTTGCCATCTTACAATCTTGTCTTTATCTGTGATTTTTCCCAATCTGACTATGATATGCCATAAGAAAGATTTTATGTTGATTCTACTTGGGGTCCTTTGTATTTCTTGCATCTGTATATTTGAATGTTTCTCTAGGTTTGGAAAGTTTTCTTCAAGTATGTCATGAAATAAAACTTCAATGCCCTTATTAAACTCTTCGCCTTTCGGAATACCAGTTATTCATAAGTTTGGGCATTTAATGACATCTAGTATCTCTTGTATGGTACCCTCATTTTTTGTACTTATTTTTTCATTCTTTTTGGTTTATTTATCTAGGTCAGAGATTTTGTCTTCTAAATCTGAGATTTGTTCTTCTGTATGATCTAATCTGCTATTAATTTTTCAAAAGGGTTTTTGATTTCCTGTATTACAGCCTTCATCTCTAATGGTTCCATTTGATGTATCTTATGGTGTCTATTTGTTCTTTCATATCACGGAAGGACTGTCTCATCTACTGGAGTTTATTGTTTCTTTTGCTTGGATCTCATTTAGTTTTGTCACTAAGAATATTCTGAATTGTTTTGCTGATATTTCCATGAGTTCTATTGTGTATCTATGGAAGATGAGGAGTTGTTCTTTTCCCTTGAGAGAGAGATATTTTCTTGGTTTCTCATATTTCTTGTTCATTTGTACTGGTTTCTGGTCATCTGATGGATTATACATTTCTTCATAATTTCATGGAGTTGATTCTGTAGTGTTGTGGGGGGAGAACTGCTCTATTGCTCTGGACTGTTCTTCAGAGACAGCTTCATCTTCCATTCAGACAATGGTGTATGTAGCCAGCTTGAGGTGCTTGGTTCTCCCCCCCACCCCACCCCACCAAAGTCTCAGGACCAGACGTACTTGGGACTGAGCTGGAGGATGTAACTGGTAGTTTCCAGGCAGTAGAGGGAAGTGAGCCTCAGTCTCTCAGCAGCTCCATCACCGTGCCACTGAGGCAGGTTCTGCACTGTAGCTGGGACCCAGAGAAATCCAATGACATGGGGCACAGGGAAAAATGGGACCCTTGAAACCACACACACCTGGGAGTTTAAAGGTAAGTGGGGAGAGGCGAGTCATGACCCCTCAGCAGCTCTGTCACTTTGTCCCCCTGAGGCTGGCTCTGCAGTCATTTTGTTTTATTTTATTTCTTTAAGAGGTTTTTGTCATAGAGTGTGTGCACTCACGAGAGAGAGAGAGAGAGAGAGAGAGAGAGAAACAGAGAGGGGGAAAGTGAGAAATCACCCCACAGGGGGCATGACCACACCACAATACTTTCTCCATTCTCCTCTTGGGATCTTGAGCACACACACACACATGCACGTGCTCCGGGAATAATTTTCAAGTCACTGGGTCCAGGACTTGAACTGTAGTCAGCCATGTGAGAATACAACAACATAACCACTACACTATCTGCTGACCCGAGGGGGAAAGTGAGAAATCACCCCACAGGGGGCATGACCACACCACAATACTTTCTCCATTCTCCTCTTGGGATCTTGAGCACACACACACACATGCACGTGCTCCGGGAATAATTTTCAAGTCACTGGGTCCAGGACTTGAACTGTAGTCAGCCATGTGAGAATACAACAACATAACCACTACACTATCTGCTGACCCCTTTAAAATTTTTTTTTCTTTTTTTGGAGAGGTTTTTGCCATAGGGCGCGTGCACTCGCCAGACAGACAGAGAGAGACAGAGAGACAGAAAGCGAGAAATCACCCCCCAGGGGGGATGATCACGCCGCAATCCCTTCTCCTCCATTCTCCTCTCGGGATCCTGGGCACGCACGCACACACACCCGGCGCGAGTTTTAAGCCACTGGGTCTGGGACGCGAATCGCAGTTGACTACATGGGAGTCCAGCAACACAGCCATTACGCTAACTGCTGGTCCCTTAAAAAATTTTTGACAAAGGGCACATGCACTCACTGGAGAGAGACAGAAAGAAGGAAAGTAAGAAATCATTTCCTGGAGGAGGATGACCATGCCATAATCTCTTCACTCCCATTCTCTCTCAGGATTTTGGGCATACACACACACACACCTGGCATCAGTTTCAAGCTGCTGGGTCTAGGACTCAAACTGTGGTCAGCCATGTGAGAGTCCAGTGCGTTAAAACCATGACACGTGCTGGTCTCAAGAACTACTGTTTTTATAATTAAAAAAAAAAAACTTTATAGAACTATTTCATTTTTTAAACCATTTGTCCAAATGCAAAAATAACAATAACATAAATGTATTCATGCCAGAAAGTTACACCCTAAGTGTAGTTATAAATTAAACAGAAGCACCAGAACTTGGCATCCCATCTTTCTCATGGCTATCAATCATATACTACAATGGAGGGCCTGGCAGTCTTTTGGAGTTTTTCATTAGTTTCTTCTTTATGTCCTACCTAATTTTAAATGGAAGATAGAATCTTGGCAAATTAAATGAGAATACTGGTTGAAAGCAGGCATAATGATCTTCAGAGAGCAAATAATAAGCAAGGAGAACAGAAAAAAAATTTAAGGACATACAGTATAGCATTCTTTATTCATCTGAGAAATAACAGCAACAGAAGGCACACCAATTTGGTTGGTGTAACTATTAGAAATTGAAAGACTATTTCCAAAAAAACTTTTTAAGATAACTACACAATAATTTTAAAAAGGATTATTCAAAAATTATGAACCATCTTTATACACGTACTGATTTTGTACAACAGAGTCCTATAGTCCTAACCAAATATAAACATAGCTACAACTGGAGTGTAGATATTGGTACAATGGTAAAATGGGACACTCCAAAATGTAATCCCACAATCCTACATGGGAAGTTTCTCAGTACAAATCCAGAGAACTCCATGAATACACTGGGCACACACTTGCCCAGGATACAGACTGGCTGAAGGCAGGAGTCACAGTGAAGATATCCTGGTGGGGGATTTCCCTCTCTCTCACTCATGGAAGAAATAAATATACTAAAACAGGGTGCCAGCAGGTAGATAGGTTGTTAAGGTGCCGGACACTCCCACATGGCCAACCACGGTTCAAGTCCCAGACCTGGTAA
Organism: Tupaia belangeri chinensis; assembly: GCF_000334495.1. NCBI lineage: Eukaryota > Metazoa > Chordata > Mammalia > Scandentia > Tupaiidae > Tupaia > Tupaia belangeri. Next base: position 1,565,762 of record NW_006159543.1, on the reverse strand, counting down.
ATTGCTTTCTCACTTTCTCTCTCCCTTTCTGTGTCTTGCTCTGGTCAAATTAAAATAAAATAAAATAAATGAACGAATAAATAAAATTACATAAATAATTCTTTTAAAAAAAGAAATAAATATACTAAAACAAAGATATCTGCAAACATTAGTTAATTCCTATTAAATATGACAGCATTTATCACAAAGTGGTTTAGTACTATATTTGAAACTAAGTAGGACAAAATATTCACGATTGTTTTCAGGAGTTTCATTCACTTACCCTCCTCCAACCTTACCTCACAATAGCACAGTATTAAAATATTTTTAAGTAAAATGATAATTTTTAGTTACCTAATAGGTGAAGGTACCTAATAGGTATTTGATTAAGATGAAAGACTGATCTGAGAAAGTAGTGTGGAATTTGACAAAAAATTAAATTGACGATGTTTTTTTTTCTTCTGAAGATTTATTTATTTATTTTTATTTATTATTGTCCTAATTGTTATTATCTTCAATTTGATCAGAGAGAGACAGAGAGAGGGAAAATGAGAAAGCTAGTCAATCCAGGATTTGAACTGCAGTTGGCCATGCCTAGCACCTCAACCACTACACCACCTACTGACCTCAGCAGTGGTTTTTCAAAATACACATTTAAAGGTCCAGCCCTATACCACAGTGGTTAAATACTGTGCAGAGGGAGCTGACCCCACATGGCTAACCATAGTTTGAAAAACAGACCAGGCGTGTGTGTGTGCCCAGGATTCTGATGGGATGGAGAAACTGAGGAAAAAAGATTTGCTGTATCACAAAAACCCAGGGGGTGGCAGCTCTCTCTCTCTCTCTCTCTCTTTCTCTCTCACTCTCTTTTGCTCTCATGCATGCACATGTGCCCTCTGACAAGTACACCCTCACACACACACACACACATTTAAAGATTGGTGTGATAATAGTCATGCTGAAAATGACAAGGGTCAGAAATTATGTTGATGCATGTATTTTGTGTGAATAAATATAACATGAAGCTATTCAAACATTCTGCTTTACTAATTATAGTTATACAAAATAATTTGTGCCTACACTAAAAGATGAATAAATAAATGAAGTCTTGTAGAATTTAATGTTCAGCGAGTCTATTTTCTATAAAAATGTTTAAGTTCATAAAAATGACACTAAATTTGTTCATACTGAAAACCTTGGGAGTTAATCTTTAATTCATCCCATCCCTCACACTCTAAAGTCAATCAGTAAGCAAGCTATATAGAATTTACCTTCCAAATATATTCCAGTTTTGTCCATTTACCTCTGCCTCCACTACTATCTCCATTATCTAAGCCATCTTTATCTGGAGCACTACAATACAGTCTCCAATTTACAATGATTTGACTAGTGACTTTTCAACTTTATGATGGTGCAAAAGATACACAGTTAGTAGAAACACTATTTTGAATGTTCAATTTTGATCTTTCCCAGGTTAGCAATAAATGGTACATACTCTCTTGTGATGCTGGGCAGCAGCAATGAGCCCCAGCTCCCAATCAATCACTTGATCATAAAGGTAAACAACCAACGCTCTATAGTGTATTGTGTAGCCAGACGGTTTTACCCATATGTAAGATAATGTTAAGTGTTCTGAGCACATTCAAGGTAGGCTAATCTATGATATGATGTTTAGTAGGTTAGGTGTATTAAGTGCATTTTCGGCTTAACATTTTCAACTTAAAATAGGTTTATTTGGATCTAAGTCAAGGAATGTCTGTACTCTCAAAAATAGAGAGGCAAGACGTTTATGGGACACCTACAGTCAAAGTGGCAGTCAGAGTTAAATTTTTTCTTTAAATCTTTGCTAGAAAGCATGTGTGCTCACCAGAGAGAGAGAGAGAGAGAGAAAGTGAGAAAGCACTCCCCCAAGGGGCATGATCATGTTGCAATCCCATCTCCTTCATTTTTCCCTCCTTACAGGATTTTGGGCACACAAACATAAGTGCCCAGTATGTTTTCCTTTCTTTGTTTTTTAACAATAATTTTTATTAGTGTATTTTCAAAGGTACATATAATTCTGAGCTATTTCATTTAGAAGTTTATCATTTACTCTTTCAAGTTTACATGTATTTTACTCCAAAATTTTTGATAAGTAATTTTTTTTTTTACTAACTAGGAACTTAGTTTAAAATATTAGGTTTAGTCCTGGAATTACCAATTAATTTTCTCAGATCATCTCATTGTGTAATTTTATTACATTAAAGACTCTAGAACATTACTTTTCAATTAAGCAATTTCTTTTCCAAAAGTGCAAAAATGAGCAGTGCAAGAGCTGATTCCATAATTACTAGTGAATTCTTAGAAAATTATGTAGCTCTTTATCTCTGATCTATTTTGTTGAGTAAATTGGGTAATTTTCTGACCAATTGTATTTGAGAAGGATGGTAAGAGTACATCTAATATAATCAATTTAGCTAGTGTAAAATGTCATAAATTCTCTTCATATATAAGTAGTAATAACGGTCTTACCCCAATAAGAAAAATTTACCATGATATAATGAAAAGGAGCACAATCCAATGTAAATATATTTTGATTAAGGGGTTAAGAATTGTAAAACAAGTGTGAAATAATTCCTCCTGTATATATAAAGGAACACATATAACATTACATTCCATAAATCTGAATAAGGATTTTAATAGTTGGGAAAATAAAAACACAAAAAAATTCCTGTGATCTTCAAGAAAATACAGTTATCCAACATCTCTAACTGTGGACAAATAAATATTTCATTCTTGTATTTTAAATCACTGACAGAATATTTCATCTTTTAAAATTTTATTTTATACATTAATCAGTGAACATCACTTTGCTTATAAGTTGAATTTACCCAACATGAATTCACTTCACACCAGTCCAGTTGAGTATACGTCCGGCGTGAGTTTTTTAAGCTACCGGGTCCGGGACACGAACCGCGGTCGACTACGTGGGAGTCGAGCGACATAGCCATTACGCTAACTGCTGGTTCCCTGGGCTATGGCTATTAAACCTTGTTTATGTGGCAGATGGCTTTCAACCACTGCAGAGTGTTACTCAACTTCTCAACTCTAAGTTAAGATTGGCAGTTGTTGCCATCTATCATTCTTTGTAAAGCATATTTCATTATACTTTTGTTAACTCATTATGTGTTTGAGTTTCTTTACTCCAGTCTCTGTCTGTGGCCCTTCTACCTGAAATTGCAGAATGGCAGGCTCCCTCAGCCCTTCATTTGATCACAGGGAAATAAGAAACATCTTAGAGATCCATCAGCAATTGCACTCACAACCAGTAGTGATGGAACAGCACTCCTGGTATCTAAAAAAGACATTTTCTACATTGGAAGCTGCAGCCTACTCATTGGACAATCAGCTGCAGCAATCCAGTAAGTTCTCTAGGGTCATCATCACCAGTATTATGAATGATAATGTCTCCTCTCTCTGATAAACTACAGACATGATTTTTATCTGCTCCTCATCAAGATAAACTGTACCCTTTCCCTCTCCTACAAAGAAAGGAGTAGAAAATATACCCACAATTTGATGAACACAGAACTTCCTGTTGTCCTATGGAATAGGAATATAAATTTTTTTCTTTTTTTTTTTTTTTTTTTTTATTTTCACCATTCTGACTGGGGTTAGTTGGTATCTCATTTTGGTTTAGATCTGCATCTCCCTTATGATGAGGGATGTTGAACATTTTGTTATATACTTTTTGGCTGTTCGTTTGTCTTCTTTGAGAGTTGTTTGTTCAGCTCATTTCCCCATCTTTTAATTGGGTTAATAATTTTTTTGATAATCCATTTCAGTTCTCTGTGTATTCTGGTTATCAGTCCCTTATCTAGAGTATAATTTACAAAAATATTCTCCCATTCTGAGAGCTGTTGATTCACACTAATTACTGGGTCTTTTAATGTGCAGAAACTTCTTAATCTGATGTAATCCCACTTGTCTATTATGCCTATGCTTTGGCAGTCTTATTTAAGAAGTCTTTGCCTACCCTAATGTCTCCCAGAGTTCTCCAGTGTTTACCAATAGTTTTATATTTTGAGGTCTTAGATTTAGATCTTTGATCCACTTTGAGTTGATTTTTGTTAATGGTGAGAGATAGGCATTCAGATTAATCTTTCTACAGGTGGATAACCAGTTCTTTCAGCACCATTTGCTAAAGAGGTTTTCCTTTTCCCATTAGATTGACTGGTATCTTAAGTCAAAGATCAGTTGGCTGTATGTATTGGGGTTTATTTGTGGAATCTCTATCCTGCTCCATTGGTCCACATGTCTGTTTTGTGCCAATACATGCTGTTTAGATTATATCAGAGGTTCGTAATATATTTGGGGGTCAGGGAGTGAGATGCCACCCACTCCACTCTTCTTATGCAGCATTGTTTTGGCAATATGGGATCTTTTATGATTCCAGAATAATTTGATGATTGTGTTTTCTAGAATTGTAAGTCTCTTGTAATTTTATAGGAATTGCATTAAATATACAGATTAATTTGCATAGAATTGCCATTTTGATTATATTAATTCTCCCAATCTAGGAGCAAGAAATGTTCTTCCACTTTTTTGTGTCCTTTTTAATTTATTTTTAAAGATTTTTATAGTTTTCCTTGTAGATGTCTTTAACTTTCTTGGTTAGATTTATTCCTATGTATCTTAAATTTTTGTGGCTATAGCTAATGGGATTACATTCTTCAGTTCTGCCTCTGTCTGCTTGTTGTTTGTATATAGAAATGCTATAGATTTTTTAAAGTTGTTTCTGTATCCTGAAACTTTACTGTATTTATTTATTAGTTTAAGAAGATTTTCATGGGGATTAGCAGTTGGTGTAATGGCTATATCACTGGACTCCCATGTAGTCGACCCCAGTTCGATTCCCAGACCTGGTGGCTTAAACTCATGCTGGACATGTGTGCTTGCGTGCCCAAGATCCTGAGAGGAGAATGGAGAAGAAGGGATTGTGGTGTGTCCATCC
>NW_006159543.1:1542600-1560523 GCF_000334495.1 Tupaia belangeri chinensis | reverse complement strand
TTTATTTTGTCAAATGCTTTTTCTGCATTAATTGAAATGATCATATGGTTTTTATCTTTCTTTCTGTTAATGTGGTGTATTACGTTTATCATTTTTCATATGTTTAACCACTCTTGTGTTCTTTGAATAAAGCATACCTGGTCATGATGAATAATCTTTATTATATGTTGTTGGACATGATTTGCTAGTATCACACTGAGAATTTTTTGCATCTATATTCATCAGAGATATTGATCTGTAGTTTTCCTTTCTTGTCATATCCTTATCTGTTTGGGAAATTAGGGTGATGGAAGCTTTGTAGAATGAATTTGGGAGGGTCCCTTTCTTTTGGATCATTAGAAATAATTTGAGAAAAATAAGGATTAGTTCTTCTGTAAAAGTTTTGTCAAATTCATGGGACCAGCAGTTAATGTAATGGCTATGTCGCTGGACTCCCATGTAGTCGACCGAGGTTCAAGTCCCGGACCCGATGGCTTAAATCCCGGACCCGATGGCTTAAATTCACGCTGGGCATGTGTGCGTGCGTGCCCAAGGTCCCAAGAGGAGAATGGAGTAGAAGGGATTGTGGCATGGTTATCCCCCCTGGGGGGTGATTTCTCGCTTTCTGTCTTTCTGTTTCTCTCTGTCTTTCTGGCGAGTGCACGCGCCCTATAGCAAAATCTTCTCCAAAAAAAGTAAAAAAAAAAAAAAGTTTTCAAATTTAGAAGTGAAGCTATCAGGGCCTGGGCTTTTCTTTGTTGGAAGGATATTTATTAATGATTCAATCTCATGGTTTGTTATGTGTTTATTCAGGCTTTCTATGTCCTCCTGAGTCAATCTTGATTATATGTGTACAGGAATTTGTCCAAGTCATTCAGGTTCTCTTGTTTGTTGGTGTATAGACGCTCAGAGTATCCTCTAATGATGTTTTGTATTTCTATTGTGTCCGTTCTAATATTGCCTGTTTTATTGTGAATTTGATTTATCCGGTTCCTTTCTCTCTTCTTCTTAATTAGCCTAGCCAATGGTGTGTCACTCTTGTTGACCTTTTCAAAGAACCAGCTTTTGCTTTCATTTATTTTCTATGGAGTTTGTTTATTTTTTATTTAATTTATTTCTGATTGAATCTTTATTATTACTTTTCTCCTGGCACTTTTTGGATTTTTTGTTGTTGTTTTTCCAATTCCCTGAGGCATGATGTTAGATTGTCCATTAGCCACTTTCCATCTTTTTCTTAAGTGCACTAATTGCTATGAACTTTCCTCTTATGACCGCTTTTGCAGTAATCCAATGATTATGGAAACTCATCTACTCATTACCATTTTTTTCCATGACTTTTGCAATTTCATCTTAATCTCTTTGGTAGTCATTCAGGAGTAGGTTATTTAGTTTCCATGTATTTGTGCATTTTTGAAGGCTTTTCTTGAAATTGATATCAAGTTTAACTCCATCATGGTCAGAGAAAATGCTGGATATAGTTTCTATGACTTTGAATCTGTAAAGGCTTGTTTTATGCTCTTCCATGTGGTTAGTCTTTGAGAAGGTACCATACAGGGGATGAGAAAAAAGTATTTTTATAATTTTTGGATGAAAAGTTTTATAGATGTCTGTCAGTTCCATCTGATTTATGGTATCATTTAGGTCTGAACCTCTTTGCTTATTTTTTGCCTCATCGATCTGCCTAAAAATGATAATGGGGTGTTGAGGTCACCAACAATTAGTGTGTTGCAGTCTCTTTTTTTAGATCTGGCAGTCTTTTCTTCACATATTTGGTTGCTCCTACATTGGGTGCATAGATACTAATAAGCATTATATCTTCTTGATGAATTAGCCCTTTTACTAGTATATAATATCTTCTTTGTCCCTTCTTATAGGTGTTTTTTTTTTTTTCTGAGAGGTTTTTGCTAAAGGGCATGTGCACTTGCCAGAGAGATAGAAAGCGAAAAATCACCCCCTAGAGGGGATGGCCACACCACAATCCCTTCTCCTCCATTTTCCTCTCGGGATCTTGGGCACACATGCACGCGCACCTGGCATGAGTTTAAGCCACCGGGTCCTGGACTCAAACTGCAGTCTACTACATGGGAGTTCAGTGATATAGCCATTACGCTAAATGCTGGTCCCCCCTTCTTATAGGTTTTGCCTTAATGCCTATTTTGGCTGAGATCAGTATCACGACTCCTACATTTGTTTAGTTTCCATTTGCATGAAATATCTTTTCCAGCCCTTCAATTTTAGTCTATGTATGTTTTTATCCATGAGGTGGGGTTCTTGTAAGCAACACACAGAGGGTTTCTGTTTTTTGTTTGTTTGTTTGTTTTGTTTTGTTTTGTTTTATCCATTCATTCAACCTGTGTTTTTTGATTGGAGAATTTAAGTCATTAACATTCAATGTTATTATCAATACTTCTGCACTTGTCCTTACCATTAAGTTGGCCATTTTATTGCATGTTTTTTGTTCTCTTATTTCTGTCTGTTTAGTTTTCTTGGTATAGGACTCCCTTCAGAATTTCCTGAAGAACTGTTCTGGCATTTGTGAATTCTTTCAGGTTTTGTTTCTCTAAGAGTGTTTTTATCTTTTCTTCCCATGTGAAGGATAATCTTGCTGGGTATTTTATTCTTGATTGAAATTGGTTTTCATTTGACACTTTGAATATATTTCCCCATTCTTTTCTGACTTGCATTGTTTCCAACAAGAAGTCCAGTGTTAGCCTGATGGGATAACATTTGTAAATGACTTGATGTTTCTCTCTTGCCATTTATAGATTCTCTTCTTTGTGGTTTTGGCCAGTCTGTCAATGATGTGCTGTGGAGAAGATCTTCAAGGGTTAATTCTATTTGGAGTCCTGTTTCTTGGGTCTGGATGTTTGAATGCTTCTTTAGGCTTGGGAAGTTTTCTGCCAAGACTTCATATGTTCTCAATACCCTTATTAGTTTCTTCACCTTCTGGGATACCAATTATTTGGATGTTAGGACATTTAATGGATTCTAATATTTCTCCTATATTACCCTCATTTTATTCTTTGGTTGTTTTCTCTATCTTTTTGGTGCTGTTGTTTTTTTCCCCCTAGGTCAGAGGTTCTGTCTTATATATCAGAGATTCAATCTTTTGCATGGTCTAATCTGTTTTTTATACTTTTAAGGGAAGTTTTTATTTCCTGTATTACAGCCTTCATCTCTAACAGCTTCGCTTGATTCTTTTTTGTGGTATCTATTTCTTCTTTCAAATCATGGAAGGATTTCCTCATCTACTGTAGTTCATTATCTCTTTTCTCTTACATCTTCTGGAGTTCATTGTCTCTTTTCTCTTGTATCTCATTAAGTTTTGCTACTGTGAATATTCTGAATCCTTTATCTGGCATTTCCATGAGTTCCATTGTGCTGTCTGTGGATGATTAAGAATTATAATACCTCTTTTCTCTTGTATCTCATTAAGTTTTGCTACTGTGAATATTCTGAATCCTTTATCTGGCATTTCCATGAGTTCCATTGTGCTGTCTGTGGATGATGAAGAATTATAATACTTCTTTAGGGGAGAGATACTTTCTTGGTTTCTCATATTTCTTGTGCCTCTGTGGTGGCTTCTGGTCATCTGACAGATTATACATTTCTTCCCTGTGACCTGTACTTTTGTTGCTAGGACTGCGTGTCCCAAATACCTCCTAGATTATAGAGAACAGATGCACCTGGGGCTGAGTCTCAGGGTCTCAGCTGAGGAAGAAAGTATAGTTCTGCAGAGCACAGTGCATGTCAAGCACTTCAGGGAACTATGGAATCTGGAGTGGACAAATGGGGTGCACGGGTCCAAAAAGGTCTCCGGCCTTGATCCACACATTCACTTCTGCTGTGCAGAGCAGAACCAAAATATTGCATCTTTCTACAAACTACAAAAAAACAAACATACAGTATCTAGATTTTTTTTTCTCTGACAAGTGTCAAGTCTTTGAAGGAACACTCAAGTTTTTCTTTTCCTGAATAAGGTCACTATAATCTTAGGTTAAAGTTACTGTTATCAGTTCAAGCAAAATGCGTATTGCTTAGATTTTAAAGTAAGTAACTTTAATACTATTTAATTAAAATGTAGATATAAATGTGAAACTATTATAGAAACATTTATAAACACTTCTTGGGAATACGCATAGATCAGTATGTAATGAAATAGCTAGCAAAAAGTAATGAAAGGGACATATCATATGTAAAGTTTAATAATAAATCAAAAAAAGTTTAAGAAATGTAAAAGAACATGAAAATACATCTTTATTCTTTCACAGTTTGAAACCTATCATCTAAACAAACTATTTATATATAATGAAGTACAATGATCATTTGTTCATAATAGACTCCCAAAGTCTTGAAACTATTATACATAGAGCAGAATGGAATCCATTAAGATAAATTACTTGTTTTTTTTTTTTTTTTGGAGAGGTTTTTGCTATAGGACAGTGTGCTCACCAAAAAGACTGAGAGACACAGAGAGACAGAAAGCAAGAAATCACCCCCTGAGGAGGAATGACCATGCCACAATCCCTTCTCCATTCTCCTCTCCGGATCTTGAGCACTCACACACATCCGCCCAGTGTCAGTTCAAGCCATTGGGTGCAGGACTCAAACCACAATCGACTACATGGGAGTCCAGCAACATAGCCATTATACTATCTATTGGTCCCAGGATAAGATGTCCAGAGTAGCTTATCAAGAACTGCTAGACACTCTTACCAGCATCAATGCTTCATAAGAAAGCTTGTGCAAAACTGTGCTCCCCAATAATAAGCTCAAATAAGGCAGATGTTACATAAGTGATAACAATTGCCCAAGAAACATAGGTTGCATAAAATCACCTTGCAAAATTTTGCATGCCAACAGTTAACCCAATTTTAATGAAAATACATATGATTCCAATGGTAATAACTGCACAGCAACATCTTTACAGAAGTGCTCTATTCACTGAAGAGTTTTTTAAAGTGTGGGCATTTTGCCAGACTGTTGAACCTCATTTCCTTCCACAGAAATGTGTTTCCACAGTGCCCACACACAACCTTTGTACCTTCTGGTTGGATTGGCAATGCAGGTTGAGCTGGATATTCTTCAGAAATAAGCATTACTGGGCCAAGGTTAATTATGCATCTATGGTTAGGTCTAGGACATTTTATTCACTGAGATGTGTCCTTACAAATGAGGAGACAATTACAAGGGCATCTAACATATTTCTTCCTTGTCAGGGGATTTTTCACTGGTTTAGCTTTATTGCAAACTGTACACTTAACCACATGCTGGTGAAGCTTGCCATCCAAATTGATTAGAGACTAGTACATGCGGTAGTTTATTACTGGCATCTGGACTGGTGTATATAGAGGTGACAGTTCTGCTCTGGGGTTACTCTATTGAAAGTACAGTGGGGCAGTGGAATTTACATTTCCAAAATGGGTTATGCTGACAGCAGAGGCAAGTGTTCATGCACCCCATCAGCAGCCATGACTACAGCAGCTGCAGGGCCAGAGGGAGGCTGAGCTAGGATTGTGGCTTTGGTGGAGGTAGTGGCTAGTGGTGGTGGTGGTGGTGCTGCTGCTGCTGCCTCTGGGAGGACCTGGGATATGTCTGTCCAGTATGTTTTTCAAGCCACCAGTCCAGGATTTGAACCACAAAGTGGGTCATGTGGAATCCAGCTGCCTTACCCACCAGAGCACAGGCTGCCCCCAGAGTTCACTTTTTAAAACATAAATCAGAAAGTCACTCTCTTGCTAAAACCTGTCCAATGGAAGCTCATTGCATCTATAGTAAATTTCAGACTCTACCATGACCTATAAATATTACCCCAAAGTCACACCTGTTTTCATGTCTTTGTACTTTCTATTTTTCTGCCTGGAATTCTTCTTCTGATCTTTGCAGGACTAGTTCTTTCTTGGCTTTTGCTTCTCAGAACAAAGACTTTTTTTTTTTTCCAGAGAGAGCTTTCCTAATCACCCCAAACAGTTACGTTTTCTGTCATACCACCCAATTACATTTTCATCACAATACTTGCAACTACCTGGTATTTCCTAAGAATTTATTTGGCTCCCCTACTAGAAATAAACTCCATAAGAATAAAGACTTGTCTATATTAGCACTGCCATATCTGCACTACTTTAAAACATTATCTGGAACATAATTGATTTACAATAAATATACATATATTTTTGTTTCTCTATAGGGCATGTGCACTCACCAGAGAGACAGAGAGAGAGAGAGAGAGAGAGAAGGAAAGTGAGAAATTATCTCCCAGGGAGATACTCATAAAGCAATCCCTTCTTCTCTGTTCTCCTCTCAGAATTTTGGGCACCCACACACACACATCCAATGCACTTTTCAATCTGCTGGGTCTGGGACTTGAAGCACTTCATTGGCCATGTGGGATCCAGCCTCCTTAACCTCCAAACCACCTGCTGGCCCAACAATAATTTTTTTTGAAGTCCATCCATTTATTTATTCAGTGAGCAATAGAGACAAGAGAGAGAGATTCCAAATTTGATCCTGGTGTCATGATCCACTCCCAGCCTCAGTCAGCCCAGATCACCAGCAAATACATTCCCAGTATACTCAAGGAGATCTCCAAACATGAACCAGAATCTTCTCATGTAGGATTGCCTTGCAATGCACTGCAGTTTACTGTTGCCACCACCTGGCTCCACAGTTTGCAATAAATGTTTTCAAATAAATGAATGGAAATAAAAAGGGATGAATGAGGGGCCAGCAGGTGGTGTTCTGGTTTTAAGGTGCTGGACTACCACATGGCCAACCGGAATTCAAGTCCTGTATCTGCAAGCTTGAAAATTTTGAGAGCAGAATGGAAGGGAAGGGATGGTGGCACAATCATATCCCCTAGAGGACGATTTCTCACTTCCCTTCTCTGTCACTCTCTGGTAAGTGTGTATATCCTATGGGAGGATAAAAAGCAAATCTAAAAAAAAGAGGGAGAAAAGAACAGAAATTTGTAGTTTAATGATTTAAGATTTTCAGTTGTTAAGATTTTGCTCTGAAGGCACAGTAATGCTTTCTCTTTGTGAATGGTTCAAAATAAAGAACAGTATGAATATATAGAAACTGAAGGATATTTGTCTGTCCTCTCTCTTTCCATATCAGAAACATTAGAAGTTGGCCTTAACCTATCATTTTTCAAAAGGGTAAACTAGGATCAAATAACCTATTTAGGATCCAGATACAGTGTGGGAAGAGGGTGGGTGAAGGAGTAGTCTGAGGAAGCACATTTAGAAGAAAAATAGAAAGGCAAAGCATTAATGGGACGAAAAAATGAGGTATAATCTGTTGAAGATAACTTTATAATATTATCAACTGTACTGCAGAGAAATGTACACATATTGGAATATTCACCTTACAAGCTAAATAACTTAATTGAATGTATAAAAGAACCTGAAATAAAAATTTTTAAAAGAAATTGTATAATAAAAACTCTATGAAAAAAGTTTTAAAAAGAAATATGCAAAAAAAAAAAAGATTTTATGGCTAATTTGTACCAGAAATGAGGCTAGACTCCAGCTCTCCTGAGTTCAGATATAGTGTTCTTTCCACACATCTTTCATTCCTAAAAATCAATATTGTGGTCATTATCAAATACTGATTCTATTATGGCATACAAAATTTAAAAGGCAGGTCATCAAACTAGTGAGGAAACAGAAGGAATTAAAGAAATAACCCTTATGAGTGTGTTGTGTGCTATAATGAAATACCTGAAATTATAAAACAATGACAAATCACACATGTACATTCCTCATGAAATCATAACCCTTTGCCAAAGCTGAATGATGCCATTTAGAAGTTAGAGCTGTATTGCAATACAGTTGGTAAAAGTAATTTGTAACACTGCAAAATGTCAAAGACATTGATTAAATTTTAACATATTGGACTTTCAAATCACAGACAGATTGTGTAGAGTAAATCAGTTTCTACTTCAACTAATAGATATTTAAAGAAATATTTTCCAAATATTGGGTCATACTTTTATTTTAGGATTAAGCCTATAGTTACAGTAAATAGAGCTTTTTTTTTTTCATATTAGGGTCAGAATAACAAAAAAATCAACTTAACCAAGATGTGTGAAAACTTCCAAACTTTATTTTCAGAATGAATGATATTTTAAAAGATTTCCAAATCACACTACGCTTTCAAATTTATATTTCAATGATTTAAATTACACAAGATCCTAAAATCTACAGGTAATGATTTTAACTGTCTCCAAATCATATACAAGACAGGAGACTGCGATCTTTATATCCTCCAGCACATTCTTTAGGTATAAAACACGTCAGACAAAGGAGTCACAAGCTCTCAACATGTGACATATATGCATTTGCAAATGAAGCAAAAGTATTAGGTAACTAACACAGAGGTAGGCACTGCAGGGAGCATAAAATATCAACAATAGATTATTTCTATTTTCAAGAAATTAGAAATCTTATTGATTAGAAAAAATTTACATTAAAATCACAATTATATTGTACTCATATACAGAGAAAAATCATACAAAATGAATAAGCTTTAAGAGAAAAGTTAACTCTTCCTTGATAAATATCAGCTTATACAATTAAGTACTGTAGATAGAGTTTCTCAGCTTACACATCTCACTTTTTAGAGTGCTCTCAGCTTTGATTCTATAACTCCCCAAAGATTCTAGGGGAGTGCAGAACCATGTGACAAAAATCTTCAGGTGGATCTTGAAACACTGTTTCATGAAATCTTTTTTAGGTAAGCAAACATTTTGCGTTTTTTTCTTACTTTTTGTACTGAAAGCACGAACTTTTTCTGGTCCTTTACAAAGTACACTTCAGATGAAACTGTTAACACTTTTTTAAAATGCTATATTCAAATGTTAACACTATTCCTTTCTGAAAGGTAATTAACAAAAAGAAATGATTTATACTCGATTGTTGATTTTGAATCAGTGTAAAGTATTGATATGCTTCCCTCTTTGGACCTCTTTTGGGGTGTCATGTAAATTATATCTTATATGCAGAAAAGTGTATAAAATACATATATGCAGTTTAAATAATAATTATAAATTGAATGCCTATGTAATTATTACTCAAATTTAAAAATATGACCCTATGTATTTTTTAAAGAGCTTTTTGCCTTAGGGCGAATGTGCTTGCTGAAGAGAGATAGAGACAGGAGCAGTGAGAAGGAAAGTGAGAAATCATCCCCCAGGGAGACTGGCCACACCATAATCCCTTCTCCTTCATTTTCCTCCTGGAATCTTGGGCATGCATGTATACATGCTTCGTGTGATTTTGAAGCCACCAGGCCTGGGACCTGAACCATGGTTTGCCATGTGGGAGTCCAGCGACATGACTACTATGCCATCTGCTGGTCCCAACCCTATGTATTTTTAATGCATGTCATAGAAGGAGGGGACTATGGAAGAGTCTGAATTTCCTTGTTCCCAGGTCAAAATGTAAGTTTTATCTCCTTGTTTCTCTTTTGAGTTCTTAGTCTCAATTTTGGAAAAGTTTCTGAAATAAATAGCACTAACATTTTATCTTCCTAACTACATTCTTTACATAATAGTTCATGATCCTCCCTGGTGATATATTTAGAGGGAGAGTAAAATATATAACTAATAAAGAATGAAATATTTTAAACTTATGCTGGTGATATTTTTATAATTATGATTTATTTTCATATACTGTTGTGCTTTTTTTTTTTTTAATAAACCTCATGTGAAAATTTTTCACAGGGAGGAATGATTAACAAGCCCAAGCAGAATGTGCTCTCTTTCTGATTCTCACCTGCACTGGCCCCAAATACTGAGGAGTTCATTGAATGACTGATATTTCATCTTTGGCAAAAAATATTGCAGTCTTCTGGGGCTTATCATTTTATGCTGTATTTTGCATTTAGGTAAAATTCTTCACTCAACAAGCAGTTACTGAGTTCAATGCAGTATTAGACAACAGGAATAGGTGAAGAAGAGTAGAAAATAAATCCTTTCCCCTCAGGGAAGGAGGCTTACAAAATATTTATGAGCATCCACTCAGGAGACAACTGAAAAGAACTTTCAATTCATAAACAATGATGGGTAGGTAGAGTACAGAATGAATACAGAAACTCAAGAGACTTAAAATCTTTGTATTTCAAATGTGGTTTATAACATGATTGTTTCAAACTTGCAGTGCATGTTACCAACAAAATCATAAATAAATTGTTGGTTGATTTATAAATATAGACAAATATTGGAAAAGAAAAGTGATTACTAAATAAGCTTATAAAATATATCTATACAGGGACCAGCAGTGGGCATAATGGATATGTTATTGGATTCCCATGAAGTCGACCGTGGTTTGAGTCCTGGATCCGGTGGCTTCAACTCACACCAGATGTGTGTACATATGTGCCTAAGATCCTGAGAGGAGAATGGAGGAGAAGGGATTGTGGTGTGGCCATCCCCCCGGGGGGGTGATTTCTCACTTTCTGTCTCTCTGTCTCTCTTTCTGGTGAGTGCACACACCCTATAGCAAAAACTCCTATCAGTAAAATAAATATACACACATACACACACACACACACACACACACACACACACACATTGTGAATGCTGATACTTGATGCTTGAGAAAGAACATGTTTAATGAAAGCAGCTATGTGGGGCTATCTATGGGGATTCTAAAGAAATTCCTCTCAAGAGCAATTCTGGCCCTTGAGGTATCTCTGTTTTAATTTCAAAACATACATTTTTCATTTTCATTTATTTATTGAGACTCTCCACTGTGTGTCAGGTACTGTTAACACATGGTGAGCATACATGGAGACAATAAGGGAGCACAGGGAGCTAATATGAATGGGGAATAGAAAAAAATAATGGTGTCAAGAACTGAGTAGTGGAGGCCAACCATTTGGCATGATGGTTAAGGTGACTGGATCCCACATGGTTGACTCTGTGGTTTGAATCCAGGACTCAGAGGCTCAAAAACACACCAGGCCACATGAGCATGTGTGCTCAAAATCCTAAGAGGAGAATAGAAGATTATGGCGGGGGTAGACTTCCCTGTGGGGGGGGGTCTCTCTCTCTCTCTCTCTCCCCCTCTGTCTCTTTGGTGAGCACATATGCCTAGAGCAAAATAAAAAGCACTGAGTAGTGCTTCCTTCATGGAGGTTTGTCACCAGCATTACTCTATGACCAGTATTAATTTTCTACTTATCATCCATGTGATTAGGGTTAGAATTTCTCCTTGTTCCCAAATGGAAATTATGAAGGGAAGAGGAAATATAGAACACAAATATTTCCTAAGGTTTCTGACAATAACTAAAAGATGGGAAAGGAATTCATGAGAGTAAAAGATTTCCTGATCTATGATAAGTGAAAGAAAAAAATGGGCATGATTATTCTGAGAAGGGAGAAGGCAGAAGTCATCAAGTCTTGCCATCAGTCATGGAGAGCTTGGGCACTGTTACTAGTGATTTGGAAAAGGAGCAATGTGCTTTGACATTGTCTTGAACATTGAACATGATCTGTCTTGAACATTTCTTTTCTCCTCTCCCCTTTCCACTTCCCCCTTTGCCTCCTTTCCCTCCTTCCTTTCTTCCTCTTGCCCCTTCCCTTCCCTCTCCACTTCCCTCTCTCTCTCTCTCTCTCTCTTTTCCTCCTTTCTTTCCTTTCTCCCTTCCTTAAAGCAAACATGTATTGGTGATTGCCAGGTATTATACTAAGCATTAAGGATACAGAGATGTACATGATATAGTTTTAGTGTAGGAGTTTGTAATCTAGAACAGGGGTCCGAACTGAAAGATTAGTTATATACAGGTGTGGAAAATTTAACTATTTAACAACCCATGTAGTACATGGATTGTTAAGACTATATGCCAGTCAAAGTTCAAGTGTGGGGTTTGGAAAGTCCTCTCCTGTGACAGTAGTTAACTTTGTGGTTGCTAGATAGGACAGAGGTAGGTGTTTCTGAGGGAGAAACTGGAGTCGCTCAAACAGTTGGGTGGGCAAGAGGACTTGGGAATGGAGGTAGTTTTTCAGGGCAGTCGCTGTTTACCAAGTGATTTAAAAAAGTATTTGTCATTTTAACACTGTCATTTAACAATGATATAAATGTATCGATGGATACCAGCTAAGTCCCTAGCTCTACCTATATCCAATACTCAAAAAGATTAGGCTGTGGTTGTAGTGGGATTATGTGAGAAAGAAGCTTCCCTCAGTGACCCTTGATCTTAGTCTTTATGAAGGTAAAGGACATCTGTTGGTGATGAGGAAGTGGAGGGCATTTAACACATGAGAAACAGCATACATAAATGTGGAAATGGATAAAGTCTATACAGAATGTCATAAAGAAATCAACTTAATTGAAGCTGTGGGTAGTGAGACTATATCAGCTGTGGCATCACTTGGAAAGAGAGAAACTTAATAGAGTTCGGAGTTCAGTTCTGCTATAGCAGAGAAAATGAGGGCTCTACATCTTTGAGCAGAGAATGGTATGAGGAAAGTGACATATGTAGGAAAATATTCTGCTGGCTATATGAAGAGACTGAAAAAGGGAGAAGTCAGTTTAAGAAGCTACTGCAGCAAACCTGGTAGAGTTGATTACATCATGGAAAGGATGGTGACTATGGAAGTGAAATAAAGGGTTCAATCTGACAGATATTTCAGAACCATGCGAGGAATAGAGAAAAGGAACCAAGAATAAGTGTAATACATATTTTCCTAAATATGAAAGCTAGTTTTCTAAAGAACCAAAGGAAAATGCAAGTCAATAATAATAACTCCTTTAAAATAAAAAATTTAACCATGTAATGTCCCTATTGAATTAACAAAATAAAGATTCTAATCTTCGAAGATACGGCAGTATAAACCAATTATCTTTGACACTAAGAACAATATTGTTACATGATACAAACAAGGAACAGCATTAAGCTACATTTTCTGTTGTTCTTGTATGTTAGCATAAAAAACCTACATAGTTTGAAATCATTGAAATTGATGTGAGACCTAGCAGGTCTCATTGTTTTGATGTTTCACTTATTAAAAGTCATTTCTAAATAAAACGTTAATCTTTTGAAGGTGGGAAGAAACGTTTGATTTTTAACTGAGTCAATTTTCAGTTGACTCTTAAGATAACAGGGAAGCTTTAGGAGCCTAATTAAACCACATATTTGTTCTAATTACTTTAGCTTCAGACTGCTAAGAAACAAAAGCAGCAAACAGACCTGTTCTGTATGCAGCAGTCAGGCATTTGACAGTTATTTTCTCCAGCAGAGGTTTTGAGAAGTACAGAAGTAAAGAAGCTGAGAAGCAAAGCCATCATCTGCAAACGGTGGCTGCAGCCACCAACTAGAGGACAGCCCTTATTCCTGCATAGTACGGAAAGCATCGTTCATTGTACACGATTTTATTCAAGTCTCCACATAGAGCAATCATCATGGCTAGCATCATTTTCATTTATCAGTTCTAGCACATTTTTATCAACATAATTGGATGTTAGCTCACAAAGATTATAAGGTTACTACATGATAATTCACACATCGGACAATAATAATAGTTCTTTTCTATTGATTTCTTTTCCTCTTAGGCTTTATTCTCCTGAGTAAAGTCCATATTTAATTCAACAATTTAATTTTTAAAAATTTTTCAATTCATTATCTTTCTTTCTCTCTTTCTTTCTCTCTCTCTCTTTCTCTCTCTCTCTCTCTCTTTCTTTCTCTCTCTTTCTTTCTTTCTTTCTTTCTTTCTTTCTTTCTTTCTTTCTTTCTTTCTTTCTTTCTTTCTTTCTTTCTTTCTCTCTCTCTCTCTCTTTCTTTCTTTCTTTCTTTCTTTCTCTCTCTCTCTCTCTCTCTCTCTCTCTTTCTTTCTTATTTTTGAAGTTGACCAGAGAGAGAGAAGGAAAGTGAGAAAGCAAGCTGTCAGGTCCAGGCATCGAACCACAGTCAGCCATGTGGGAGTCCAGCGGCCTTAACCACTACGCCACCTGTCGGACCCTCAACAGTTTAATTTTTATGTTGAGTAAATCTACACTTCAGTTATTCATTCTAATTTTAGTACAAATTGAGTTTAGGATGCTAATGATCTTATATGTAAGGAAAAAGCAGGTGAGCTTTCATTAACACTGACTACTCGACTTAGTCAAACAATTTTTCTTAAAATAGGATTCACAGAAAATTCTTTTTAAAGGCAAACCTCATCAGAGGTTTGAGTATTTATTTATTAGATGACATTTGTTTAAAAGGTATTATGGCTGTTTATCCATTAGATTCTAGGTATAAAATACAAGCTGTAATGCCTGTTTTTTTTGTTTGTTTTTGTTTTTTTGTTTTTTGTTTTTTGTTTTTTTTGGTGGTTGTTGTTTGTTTTTTCAGATAAGCTGACAAGCTAATGTAAGAAATGTTATAGGTTTTATTACGTTTTACTTGTTTTAAACAATTTATTTCAGACTCTCAGTTAAGAGTCCAAATTTTAAAGATATTATAGCTGGATATGCAAAGCAACTTCAGCTTTCTAAGGTAACTTGTTCTAAAAATAAAAAACAAAACTTCAGGAGACAGGAATCTAGAATGAAAAGAGAGCAGAGCATTAAAGCAACCATCTGGCGAGTTCAGGCCAAATACAAAGTCTCTACTTTTTGCCCAAGCCATGTAGATGTCTGTACCACCCCTGTGCTTTATTTCACCTATGGAAACCTGACCTAAACTAAACAACTATTCTATATCATTAAGTTGTCCAGGAAGATGAAAGTTTAAATATATGTCAGACAAGCTGCAGCATCTGGTGCAATTCAATAATGATGGTCTCCTCCAGAGAGCTTTGGTGTTAGAACAACTTTAAAACTGAGGTTAGTCAGGAGGAAAATAGTGTTCTACTCAGATACCCTCCCTGTTCACAGGTACTCATATTTGCCAGGTCCTCTTCCATTGCAGGAAAACATGCAAAGTAAAATCTCTCTATGAAACATTTCACTGTTTATAATTCCATTTTGCTGCAGCCAAATAACATATCTTGGATAAAAAAGTGATCGGCACTGTTTCATCTTTCACAGTAATTGTTAAAAAACTATTTTTGCACTTATTTTCACACACATTGATTAGTCCTAGGTTTTTCTCCCCCAACTGTAGAGAGTAATGTCTTATATTGCTTCAAAATGAAATCTAAAATGTCACTAGTTCAGATTGCTCTCTTATAATTTGTTGACATGAAAACAAACTTAGTCCACTCTTTAAAAGAGCACATAAGCTTCGGTAGATAAGGTCTTTTAAAAGAAATGATCACGGTGACATCTGTGTGCATCTATCGCTCCCTTGTAAACTGTGTAACAAACCACACAGTGCCAAATTTACACATCTTTCCACATAGAGGAGAACCAGGTTTAAATGTGTTTTTTTAAATCAATAGACTAGGAAAACAACTTACAACAAATATGAGTTTTAATGTCTTTATTATGTAAATTAACACACATAAGAAAAAATACTAAGAATCCATACATAAGGCAAAAGAGATAAAAATACACTTCATATACACTTCATTGAAGATAACATATTTTCAGAAAAATATATATGTAAACATTTTATCTCAGTAGTAAACAAAAATTTAAATTAAAAAAATGAAATACCATTTCACTCATCAGTTATTTTTTATAAAAATAAGAATATCAAATTCTGGAAACTAGTGTGGGGACAGGGTAAAGAGATAAAACATTTTTGAAAAATTTATAAAATAGTCTTACCTTTTAACTCAGTAATTCCAGTCCTTGGTTTCCACCCCAAGAGAATTTAAAAAAAAGAAGTTTTTGGCACAAAGATACAAAGATATTCATTGCAGCATTTTTTATAATACTGAAAAATTTTCAAAATATCCTAAATACCCTAAACCAGAGGGATGATTAAGTATATTAATAATAATCCCTGTATGGGATAGTATGCTGCATTTTAAATGATGTTTTAAACTAATCCATAATAATAAAGAGAAATGTGACTGTGTAATGCTAAGTGGAAAAGAACAGGATACAAAATTAAATAAATTGAAAGCCTGGGGACAAGAAAATTATTAAATGTCTTAGGTATTTTCCAAATTTTATTTAAAATACATTTTAATGTTTTCAAAATATTTTATTATGTAATGTCACGTTATTGCTCAAAGTAGTTTCAAATGCATTGCCTTATTTGTTTTCATATTTTTATCTAAAAACAGTATCTTAGGTTTGGATAAACATAAAATATAATGTCTTTCATAAAAAATCCATAACTGAGAGTACATATGACCATCCTGGATATAAGTGTAGTGACTCTTGCACATATGTTGTTAGGCAGTTGAAACATGTAGGCAGCAGTCCTACTAAGCACTCAGCATTCAAGCTCATTGTGCCTAAGGTCCCTTTCAGGAACCATGGCTTTTCCTAGCACCTGTGACTATACTGCTCTTACAAACTGATAGCAGCAGAGGGAATATTGTTTCTAATATCTTTCAAACGACTAAAACCAATTTCTTGCCCCATCCCCAAATCAAAACATCAACAAATGTATTTTTTATCAATATTTATTCAAATACATTTGTTTTGTTTCTAACAGAGAGCGAATCTTGAGAGGGCAGAGATAGGGGCTATTTTTATAATGTATACATTGCTTAGTTTACTGTGAAATTTAATAAATAATACCCTTTTCAGTATCTACCCTAGGGCAATGGTGAACTGACATTCCTTTCTTTTAGAGAGAAATACCATATATCTCCCCTTCCCCCACCTCAAATTCCTCTTTGCAAATGTAGTCACCCCTTTGACACTCCAATGTAATCTCGACCCATCTCCATCTACCCTTAAGAATCTGAAATCCCAGTCAAAGACAAACTGAGAAAGGGGGTGGAGGACAGAGAAAGAGAAATGGAGAGAGAAGGAAAAAAAAAGAAACCCTTCAGGAGGTTGCACTTACACTCTAGCAGATTTTCCAGAAACAAGGGAGGCGGTAGTTGTTATTTTTGTGATAACAACTTGTAGACTGAAATTCAGCAAAGATCTTCGTTTCTTGACGCGAGGGAGGTGAAATATAGTCTAGGATATGTATTCGATATGGTCTTTTGTTCTAGGTAAAAGCTTTTCTTTTTCTAAAGTTTCTTGGCCTCGCTCAAGGAAAGGGAAACAATTTCTTGATATTCTTTTAAAGGCACCTTTCTAAGAAGTATCTCTCAAAGGAAAAATATCACGACAGAACAACACTGGTGTATTTCAGTAAGAATCGAATCCGATTCTTTTCAACATGGCTGTATAGTTTGCAGGTCCCCAAATTTGTTCTTTCACAGTCATCAATCAAAGCATAAACCAGAAACCCCATCTTTAGCGAACCTGTTTGACGGACTAGAAACGCGCTTTAATTATAGATTATGTTCATTTTGAAGGCATCGCTGTTACTTGTGTGCTTTAAGAGTCTGGAGCTTTTGTCAGGAGTGGAGAGTGGTCTAGTAGAGAGCCAGCTGCGCCACGGACCGCAGGTCTGAGAGCCCTGGTCGTTAACACGTATTCAGGGCGTATAGACACTTTCTCCCAAGAATCTTGGCCCGCAGTTCTCAGCGAGAGGGAGTGGACCACAGAGACAGGAATAGAGAATTTACGCGAACAACAGGGAGATAGAGAGGAAGCCCAAATCAGTCCCTGGGTCACCGTGGCCCTGGGATTTGCACGGAGTTTATCACCACCATTAACAGCTACTTGTTTAGGGTTGTTTACCGCCTGAGCGCGCGACAACCAGACAGCGAAGCCCACTGCCGGACACCCGCCACGCCCCCTCTCCACTCAGCTCCCCTCCCTCCCCGAAAACTAATGAATTCCGGCCGACCTCCTGCCAGACCCTCCTATTGGCTCCTATCCTAACCAATCAGAGCCTTGCAACAGTTTCACCTGGCTCTCACTTCCCAAATAAACAAACAAACTGTCCCGCGATTGTGCCAGCTCCGCTCCCTGGCGCCACGGGCGGCGCTGGC
>NW_006159543.1:1542246-1542537 GCF_000334495.1 Tupaia belangeri chinensis | reverse complement strand
GCCCGCCCCGACGGCTGGCGGCTCGCTCTTCTGCCCCTCCGGGCCTTCTCCCGCCCCCTCGAGCCTCTCGGACTTCTTGTTAGGATCAGTGTGGCCAGAGAGCCCCGCCTCCCCCCGTCGGTCCTAGGGTGGCCCTTAGGGCCAGAGAGTCACCGAGAGGGTCTGCGTGGAGCTGAAGGTGGCCCCGTCTCTCAAGCCTGCCGTCCCCTCCTTTGCACACCTCTACTGGTGGCCGCTCGCGCCCCTCCACTGCGCCGGTAGCTGGGTCCGCAGCGGCCGGCGCGCGGGGGA
>NW_006159543.1:1505662-1541354 GCF_000334495.1 Tupaia belangeri chinensis | reverse complement strand
GCGTGTGCGTCCAGCTCCTGAGTATCCGTCGCTGCGGGCACTCGGAGCAGTATTTCTTCTTGGAAGTCGGCAGATCCACAGTTATTGGACCGGGGGAGCTCTGGATGCAGGTCGATGACTGTGTGGTGGCCCAAAACATGCACGAGCTGTTTTTGGAGAAGATGAGAGCATTGTGTGCAGACGAATACAGAGCCCGCTGCCGCAGCTACAGCATCAGCATCGGCGCCCACCTGTTAACCCTGCTGTCCGCTAGGAGGCACCTGGGCTTACTGCCGCTTGAGCCCGGCGGCTGGCTCAGAAGGTCCCGCTACGAGCAGTTTTGTCACCTCAGAGCCATCGGTGATGGGGAAGATGAGATACTCTCCCACAGGCGCTTCATAACACCCAGCGAGCCTGTGCCCCCCTCTAGGCGAGGAAGAATGCACCTGCCTAGAGCGCGCAGGTCCAGGAGATCGATTTCAGTGCCAGCCAGCTTTTTTCGCCGCTTAGGACCCAGCCCTGTACGTGCCCCGCACCCTGCAGAAATCCCCAGCGACAGAGCTTGCCTGTCTTCTGAAGCGTCTGTTTCCGACTCTGGCAAGTCTGAGGAGGAAGACAATCCTCAGGGCAAAGACAGTCAGGAAGGAAGTGAGGGCGACTACATGCCCATGAACAATTGGGGCGCAGGAAATGGCCGGGGCTCAGGTGGTGGCCAGGGCTCAAGTGGCCAAGGCTCCAGTAACCAGAGCTCAGGAGGAAACCAGTACTCAGGTGGAAGACAGGGATCTGGAGGTGGCCAGGGTTCAAGCGGTGGCCAAGGCTCAAGTGGCCAGGGCTCAGGAGGTCAGGGCTCAGGAGGTCAGGGCTCAGGAGGAAACCAGTGCTCAGGAGATGGCCAGGGCACTGCTGGTGGCCATGGCTCAGGTGCTGGCCAGGGAGCAGGAGGTGGGTACGGTTCAGGTGGTGGCCAGGGACCTGGAAATGGCCGGGGCTCACGTAGTGGCAAGCATTCTGGAGGGGGCAAGAGCTCAGGAAGTGAAAAAGGCTCTGATGGTGATGGTGAACGTGGAAAATCTGTGAAGAAAAGATCCTACTTTGGCAAATTAACTCAAAGCAAGCAGCAGCAAATGCCACCCCCTCCACCACCTCCACCTCTACCCCCATCTGTTGGAACAACTGGTGGAAAAGGGAAGACTGGGGGGAGGTTCCGACTCTATTTTTGTACTGACAGAGGGGCCACAAAAGAACGCAAAGAAGTCAGAGAAGTGAGAGAGGCAGAGACCCTAGAAGGTGCATCGTGTGGTCCCCAGAGAGCCAGAGCTTTTGATGAAGATGAGGATGACCCATATGTGCCAATGAGACCAGGGGTGGCTGCCCCTCTCGCAAGCTCCAGTGATTATATGCCAATGGCTCCTCAAAATGTCTCTGCTTCAAAAAAGCGCCACTCTCGATCACCTTTTGAAGATTCAAGGGGGTACATGATGATGTTTCCCAGAGTGAGTCCACCACCTGCCCCAAGTCCTCCGAAAGCACCTGATCCTAATAAAGAGGATGACTCCAAGGACAATGACAGTGACAGTGAGTACATGTTTATGCCTCCTGGAGCCGGTGCAATTCCAAAAAACCCCAGAAATCCTCAGGGCGGCTCTTCTTCTAAAAGTTGGAGCTCATACTTCTCCCTGCCAAATCCTTTTCGGAGCTCACCCTTGGGACAGAGTGACCACAGTGAGTATGTACCAATGTTACCTGGGAAGTTTCTGGGGAGGGGCCTAGACAAAAAAGCTCCATCTAACTGGGGCCCCAAAGATGCAGCTTCGAAGTCTTCAACTGAGGGCCCATTCACAAAACCTGGAGAAGGGGGGTCACGTTCAAAGCCTTCAGATGATGGGCCCCCAAAGAATAAGGCTAAGAGACCCAACCGGCTTTCTTTTATTACAAAAGGAAATAAAGTCAAGCCAAAACCACAAAAGCCCACACGTGAGCAGAGAGAAGCTGACAGCTCTAGTGACTACATCAACATTGACTTTACTAAGAGAGATAGCAATCGGCCAGCTCCCCCTACTCAAGGACTGCCAGATTCCTGGGGCATAATTGCTGACCTTAGACAGTCAGCCTTTTCTCATTACATGAATGTTGAGTTCGGAGTGCCATTCCCAAATCCAGGAAACCACCTCTCACATCTTTTAAGAGCTATACCAGGTGCCAACCCCCTATCTCTGGACGGTGCTAGGTGGCCACTTCCTCCCAGTGCTACAGGTAGAAATGCTAATGAGGAAGAGGGCGACTACATTGATGTTATTTTCAACCCAGCAATGACACCAGCCGTGCCTTTTGCTGACAGTGCCATTCGCTATGATGCTGAAACAGGTCGAATCTATGTGGTCGACCCATTTTCTGAGTGCTGTATGGACATTTCTCTCTCCCCTAGCCGATGCTCTGAACCACCACCTGTAGCCAGGCTGCTGCAGGAAGAAGAGCAAGAGAGAAGACGCCCACAAAGTCGTTCGCAAAGTTTCTTTGCAGCCACCAGAGCAGCTGTCTCGGCTTTTCCAACTGACAGCCTCGAAAGAGATCTCTCTTCCTCCTCAGCCTCGCTCGCAGTCTGGGCAGCTGCGCCAACCTTAGCCCTGGGCCGGGCTTTAGCTGCGGCCTCAGCTCTTGCCGCGGCCCCGGGCATCGGCGCAGCAGCCGCGGGCTTCGAGGCAGTGGCTGGGTTTGACTCCGCCTCTGCCCGCTCTTTTCAACCTGTTGGTAATGCTGCTGATGCCTTAGCAGTAAGGGGGGCCCAAGACATTGCCCCTGGCTCTAACCCTGAAGCCCAACACCTACCTGCAAATCTTGCGGGATGTGAGAACGAGGCAGCCAGGGCTGCAGCTCCCCCAGCCCCACCTCGCCGTCGCCGAGTCCCAAGACCCTCAGAGAGAGAAGATTCTGACAACGATGACGACACTTACGTGAGAATGGACTTTGCCAGATCTGACAACAAAAAGTTCCACTTTCCCAAAAGAGGTTGGTAATTTAAAAATCAATTTTCCTCAAATTAATTGCCATTGCTTAATGAATGGATGCACT
Source organism: Tupaia belangeri chinensis (assembly GCF_000334495.1). Lineage (NCBI taxonomy): Eukaryota > Metazoa > Chordata > Mammalia > Scandentia > Tupaiidae > Tupaia > Tupaia belangeri. The sequence goes on along the minus strand of NW_006159543.1, from coordinate 1,538,303 downwards.
ACCCTCTACCACGTTTGGGATAAGTGAGGTAATATTTCGTTAATTGGTGCTATTTAACATGGAAGGTAGAATTCAGTTTTAACTATTCGTACAATTTTTTTTATCTTTTTGATCTTTGCAAAACTTAGACTTTTGTCTAATCATACATTTATTTTCTGGACAGAACTAATTATTTAAATAATTGGTTCAGCTTCTGAGTAATAGTTGCTATGTGGTCAAGGACACATAGCACAAAGATATTTACAAACATCCTTTCCCATAGTAAATGATAACGCAAAGCAAGACATCATAAATTGAGTTACATGAGCTCGTTTTCAAATCAACAGCTAAAAGCTACTTTTCTACAAATGCCCATATTAAAGTGCAGGAATTTAATAAGAGTCTTAATATTAAGCAGTAACAATCAGCTGTTATAGTTTGGGGAGGATAACTTTCTCCTCTAAACTTACTTTTTTTAAGTTGTAACTGTTATATTAATTTCTGTGATTTACCAAGAAGGCTAAATCTCAGCTGTTATCATTTAATGTCGGGGTGGGAGGGGGCACTGACCAAATACAAATAATCCAAAACACCAGGTGACTAAAAGAAGAGAGCATTTGCCTCTGGCATGTGTTTTTGTGTTGATTTTTCTTTCGTTTTTACACAGGATAAATTTCCAGAAACTTTGAGTGTTCCTTTTCTTTGTCACTAGTACTGACAGACAAGTCATGTGTGCTGTTCCTCATTTTCTCCCCTCCCCCCATCCTCCCAAAAGAGGGTGTGGTGAACAACTTGAAAACGAATATGAATATTGTTTCAAAAGTTTAAAAAACATTTAAAATATCTAATTGGTTTGTCTTCTGGAAAATCAAGAAAAGCAAGAATACAATGCAGGAGGAAGCTCTAACCTCAGGGGCAGCTTTGCCTACCTTGGAACAGAGGGAGTTTTTGAAAGCGCTACTTTTCCAAAGGAAGAAGTAAGGAAGAGTAGGAGGTGTCTGACTTGGAAACAAGACTTGGAGTAAATCTCCTGTGCATAACACTGTGCAATGTTGGCATCCTTGTGTCTTGAGACATTCTCAAGAAATGATCACAGAAAGTGATGTCTCCATAGTCTCAACTGCCTTCCCTCTTTAGTAGAATATGCTTTTTTCCCAGTGAAGGGAAGGGATGGACCCCAGCAGTTTTCATTCCAGTAGTCAGTTTAGTGAAGATTTTTGCTTTGCTTGCTTTGTGGAATGCTTTTGTGATTGGATCTCTGCCCACTGTGCTTGATCAGGCAGAACAAGTAGGGGACTGATCACAACAGTCACCTAACAAGCTGCCTATTTAATGCAGGTGTAGCCCCCCCACCTCTCCTTTCTCCCCCTGCTATAGAAAACTTGCCATACAAAAACTCACATTTGCAGCAGCACGGACACATTAAAGAGTGATCATTATAACGACAAAAGGATGCTTTGGCTTGCCAAAGGATTCAATTCAGATCGTCTTTAAATTGTGAACCTCCTCCCCAGCCCACACAGACACACACACACACACACACACACACACACACACTACAATCAATCACAACTGTCTTAACCATGCATTTAAAATATAGTTCCACTTCCTATAATTTAATTCATAACCAGCTTTTCAGGAATAAATTAATTTTATTCTGAAAGTACACTGGAAAATTGGTCTCAAACTATTGTGTGAGCCTACCTGCTAAATGCATTGTTTTTTAAATTTTGATATAGGGGATACATACCTGCATGTGTCCCTGTGGTACTTTGAAAAGAATGAGTTTTCACAGTTTGTCTATGCAATAATCTTTGTTTAAGCAAATATTAAACTTATTAAAATCTTATCATTCCTCAAATAAACTTGGACTTTCCAAGGATTATGTAGATCCACTGATCATTATGTCAGCATAAATTGCTGATTTATGACCTTACAGCTACTTTGCAGAATTAACGTTCTCTAAATGTATTGTTTATTGCGGAAATGCCTAACTTTATTGAGTGACTACAGCAAAGAGGCTATATCTCACAGGGAGGCAGGGGCTTAGGTTGAAATGAGAGAATGAATCTGAAAGTACTTTGGGAAGTTAAAACACTTTACAAATTTAAGAGATTTTTATTGTGTCATTGAATTAACATTGGCATATCAACAGTTTAAACTGATGATTTAGCTTCTTGCACAATGACTGATCCTGAGAGTGATTCCTGCACTTGATTTGCTGAGATATTTAGAAGGAATGGCAAGAGGGGATGGTGGGCATGATTGTGGAAAAAAAAATCTCAAGAAATGACTTTGGCTAACATTTTAATGTAAATTAATATGATAGAATGCTGTTTGTTAAGTGTTAAGAACATTCTGAGTAGTTCTGATGGTTTTTATAAACTATAAATCTATAGAATAATTTCCAACCATTTTTGAACTTCGTTCATCTTCCTATCTAACATTTTCTAAAGTTATGTTAGTAACAAAAAAAAAATGCTTTGACAGAGAAAGAAGGGCACAGTCTTAAATAGTAGTTCTGTATCTCCAAAGTAATTTAACTTATAGAAAGTGCTTAGAACAGTGCCTGGCACACAGTAAGTGCTGTACATGGATTATTATATAGTTGTTGTTGTTGTTAGTGTTACTACTGTTATTATTATATTTAGAAACACAAAGCTAAATTAAAGTTTTATGTCCTCCAATCATACTTTTAAGTTAGTCTTTAGTTTCACCTAAAATAGTTTACATGGTTGCTCAGAACTGGAATCTTTATAGTTGGACTCTGTGTATAAGTGAAATGATATTATAAATCAGTGAGACAGTTTTTTTAATGTAACACAAAGTTAATCTCATTTACCTGCTTTCATAGTGCATGTGAATAAGTTCTTTAAGGGCATTTGTTTTGAAAGACCTAGAAGTGAAATTTTTTTTGTATTGACTTTTTTAATCATTAAAATAATTTTAAAGCATTTATTGAAAATGAACTCTTCACATTTAAACACATGAGTTATAGGCATTAGCATTTAGGAGGAGAATGTAGTTTAGCCTGACTCTTAACCCAGGTATGATTTTTTTTTTTTTTGCTTCTTTTACTACTGTACCTGATGTAGAATTCAGAGTTTAAATGACTTTGAGGTGAAGTATTTCATGATTTTTCATTTGAAAGATAAGAGGATGAAAAAGGCAGCTCTAGGACGGGTAAGAAAATTGGCCAGCCAAACTAATAATTAATTAATAATGATACAATATCATTTGGTATTAAAAAACAATAAAACTATACTAATTAAGTTTTGAAATCTTAAACACTGTTATCACTGTGAAGGAAGCCCAAGCTTCCTTTGAGTATACTACTCCCAGATCTTATTGCTATAAATTATAGTTACTAAGAGCAAATTATAATTATTTTTATTGCATCAAATATATTTATTAAAATTACTACCATAAAAATATACAGATTTTTTTTTCCCAGACACCACTGACTGGTCACTTATTTTAGGCAACATTCTACCCTCCCAAATTGGACAGTTGTTTGGAGTAATGAGGTATTTGACCTATAACAATTAGAGAGGACCTCACTCAATTAAAGTTAACTAAAGTTGTTGGCAATCATTACTCATTTGCATTCATCCTATTCTAAGACTGATGCTTCCAGGGTAAAAATTTCAACTGCTAGCAGAACATGTACTTTAAACAGGGACCAGGACTTTTAAGTATAGTAGAATATCACTCATGCATAAAAACTCAAGCAAGATCTTTTGCTTTCTTTTCCTCTCCCTAATCACCAAATATGAACCAAAATGTATCTGAGTCATTGTTAGGGAGCTGTTTTCAGAAGAAACTCAGGATTCTCAGAGTGACCCAAAGAATTTCTTATTGGAATGGATATGACTGACCAATATAGGGAGGAGTAAGGAATAGTGTGTGTGATTTAAAAGGGACTGTTGTTAAATTGTCAACCTGTTGATTGAGGGAATGCTTTCCAGTTGCAGATTGCCTTATAGCTTGCAAAGCACATTCACATTCGTTATTTTACTGATGGATGGTAAGTACTGGAAATGAAGCCGGTGTTAAGAATTTTCCTGTGTCCAAAAGGTAAGTGGCACCCATACATCTCATTTCAAGTCCAGTGTTCCACCCAGCACACCACACTTTAGTGAGGTGTTTAATCTGTTATTTTTCTGTTGAGAAGAGGTTATTTATGTAGGCAAGGATTGGGGAGGAAAGTCACATTTGTTTGAGTTTGATAGCAAATTTTGTTGTAGGTTATTCATTCAGAGTATTATAAATGTAGACCATTTGCTGGGGCTTGGACAATTTTCATTACATTGAACTGTTTGTTTTGGTTCTTAGAATAAAAGAATTTGACCTGTGCTGAAATTGAATGCTTTAAATCTGATCTGGGGAGGAGTTGGCTAATCTTTACCTCCCAAACACATGTATTTGTTTAAATCTCATAGAAACATTGAAAAGAAAGAAAATGAATGGAGGGTATATTCAGTGAACTACCATTAATGGTCATTTCTTTAACTGAGCATAGGTTTTTTGGGTTTCTCCAATAATCCAGTGCCCTTTGCCAGTTAAAGTGAAGTCTTTTCATTTAATTTCTTTCTTCTGTATAAAATCTGATATTCTTGTCTAAACTATCACAGTGGGCAAAACAAGATAAAGCTAGACAGGTGGATGAAAACACATTGTAGAAATAGATGCTCTTCATTCATTTGCTTAAAAAGTAAACTTGCTTTTAGCAGTCAGGCAAGTAGATTGTAGAAGCCTTGAAAATCAAATCCTTTCCTTGGAAAATAAAAATCTTGTTTAAAATTAGATTCATTTTTAGAACCTTTTTTTTTAAAGACTTTAAGACTTTGTAAAAATAGCCCAGACATTTTATTGGCAGTATTGGAAAATAGCTTTTGTAAAATGCTTAATTAAAGCCTGTAGTATGTTTTGTCTAAGACATGCTGCCAGGATCTTAGATGTCAAGGATCATTTACTGGAAAACATTGCTTGGTACCGAGTGGAAAACAAGGAATTAAAAAAGCTACTTTTTTATAATAATGAAATGAATACATTAACACATTCCATTTTTATCACAACTATTGAATCACTAATATAAAAGCTATTGATAAAATTGGGAAGATGATGTGCTGGCCTTATGAACTTAAAATACATCCTCTAGCAATTCTGCATTAGGTATTGGTTATGCACCTACAGGTCTTTTGTTTCCGTCTTCTTTTGGAAAGGTAGGCTCAACATTTAAGATACAGGAATTTTTAAGGATTTTGTTTAAGCATAGATGTATCTACTATTTTAGATGTGCATTCTTTTAGAGAGTACCTTTCAATCTCTGCCTGAGGAATTTACTCTTTTTAGAAGTTGTACTTAAATATTTATTTCATGAAATAAAAAGAAATTGCTGCCTTCCCCGCCCCCACCCCACCCCCAGCTTCCTGATACCCTTTTCTTGTTGGTTAGGGTTGCATTACTTGTATTCTGTGAGCCTTATCCCCATATGCCTTTTGCAAGATTTGTGCCCTTAATTTCAGGAAAATATACACTTTCCAATACTCTCTCTGGCTGAAAGATGAGGGCCACTCTGGGAATCCTGCAGGGCCCCATAGACAGCTTATTTCCCAAATGTTGCTCACTCAGTTCACAACCCAATTGCACTTAGCTTGGAGGAACAGCCCACCGTGTAGGGCTCCTTGTTGTACCGACCCAAGAGGGCTGTGTCTCTGCTTTGCTCTCACTTTTTGGCCCATAAGCAGCTGGGCTGGTATTTAAAACTATTTTCATGGTTGGATTGATCAAAATATGTTTGATGCTAGGCAGACCTTCTGGATTGACTGAATATCCAATTCCCCATAAATTGTAGTCACTTTAGCTAGTTTCCACAATTTAGATAACATACCTATCTATGATTAATAATTTCCTATTTGTGGACCTGAAGCTTAGAATATCAAATGAGGTCTCTATTTCTAAATCCATCTTTAAAATGGCTCACATATGTACTCACAGTACCCTTGAAAGTCTAATCAGCAAATGTGATTTTTAACTCCTGGTTTTCAATAAGTTGTGCCTCCAGTCTTGAAGGCATATCAACCTGTTCTCACCCTCAGAGGTTTCCCCCTCTCCAATGAAGTCCTTATTGTGGCTGCAGATCTTATCATAATTTTTCTTCCTGGGCCACCCTGTCCCCAACTCTCCAAGCTGCTTGATTTTAGGGGACATTTTGCCTATTGCTATTCTAAAAGACATATTTTTCTGGAGTCACAAATAGAAACTTTAAATACATCTTCTCACATAAATGATAGTTAGGTATAGTTAAAATAGTTCTGTTAGTTCAGGAATTGTACAGGTTAACTATAGGCTTGTGTAGACAAAGCCATGAACTTATTTTCCACTTATTTATGACATTGTTTCTATCAGATAATTTATTCTGAGTTTCAACTAAGCAGCGGATCTCAAAATATGTCTCTTTTGTAAATTGGAGACTGCCTATATTACAGTTCTAGTAACTTGCATTCTTTATGTCGGCAGTAACTAGGCAGCAGAATGAAGTGGCCCATGTGTGTGGGGAAATAGAGGAGAAGCTGACCTAGGATGAAAATCCTGTAGTTGATCCTCAAACAGTTTATGTCCAGATAGTCAAGATTCGAATGAACATGCATAACTGGTCCAGGGTCCACGAAGAAGGGCAGATGTGAAACAATTGAGCTGACCTTTGAGGGGATGGAGGTTTACAAGTGTCATCCATTTCCTTCACTGATTCTTCGGACTATGCTGTCACAGAAGTTGCCACTGTGGGTAGAAGTGTATTTTATCACCTGATCTTTGAAGGAGATCATAGCCTGATATGATTGGTGTTATAAATGCTAGTAGCAATTCTAGTTGGTTTTCACCCTTGAGCAACAGTCTTTCATTTTTATCAGTCTTAAAGCAGTCATCTTCCTATACATTCACAAGGCCAAGGAAGGTGTGGTAATCTGTTCTTATTGGGAAAAAAAGCATACAATTTCCAGACAATGTTAAGCTAAACAACATAATTGCATTACTAAATATTCATCTTTGAGGTATATGCTCCATTTCTCTTCCTTTTGTTTCTTTGCCTTCTATGCTTTACTTGTTTGCCCCTGCTTATGTGATCACCAGTAGATTGCAGGGGTACCTTGCTGAACAATGAACAGAGTGAGAGATTTTCAAAAGATCTTAAAAAACATGTTTGAGTTCTAGGAAAATTGGAGTTGAAAAAAATAAGATAAAAGATTGGAAAGAGGGAAAAGAGAATGGGGGAATAACGATATATTGTTATAGGTGTCACCTTTCTCTGGGCAGGGAAACTATTGCTGTTTTGGACTTCAAAGTATATAATAGAAGTGTGTTTATGATTCATACAAAGAGGTCTGGAAAACCCTGGAGAAACTGCTTTCTTGGCTCACCCTACAAATTTCCAGGGATATGGAAGTCATGTGTACATTATTAGTATATTAAAGATTAATGTTCATGTTTATATCACTACACAAATTGGAACAGAAAATTTTACTTTATTTGTTTTTTAGAAGAAAATGATACTTGGCAGATTTGGAGAGGAAGAATAGGGAAATGTTTTGACCCACCAGAATTTATCAAGGATTTCTTTCTTACAGAGAAAGATTACTTGGAGAGTATATCACATATTAAAAGAAGTGGAATTAGCTTGTAATTAGAAAGATTTTTGATTAATAAAAAAAATAACTATGCACAATAAGGTAATTATTTATAACCTGTCAGTATTGAGTGGAAATAATACATCAAAACCAGACTGCATGGTTACAAGCATCACCATTTACTTTTCTGGTAGTAAAACTATATAAAAATGAATATAGAAAAATCCCAAAGTATAATGGTTAGCCCTTTAGTAATCATTCTGCAGATTGTTCACAACTGAGTTTTAATCCAAATTGCTTGCTTTCGTTTACCACCCAGCAAGCCTCTGAGTTGCTTCTTTCTGCTGTACTTTGGAATGTACTCAGGGAATGTAAATTCATTTTAATATTGGCCTAAGTAAAACAAGATTATAAAAACAAATCTGTGGCTCAAATTCCCATTATGCATTTCAAAAGCAAGTTAAATTATTTTGGGATTATTTTATTTTAGATAGCATGAGTCTTTTTTAGTAGCACTTAATCAAGAATTGACAAATATATTTTGTGAAGTAAACAAGAAATTACACAATTATTTGCCAGGTTTTAGTAAGTTATCAAGCATTTACTCAATGTTGGTGTTAAGTATTATAAGAAAACGATGGAAATATGAACCAAATTTTTATGAGTCTCTGTCATTTAGAGAAAGAAAAAAACGATTTCAATAGTAACAAATGATCCCTAATTTTAGGCCTAGTTTAATGTCAGAGTAGTTTTATGACGCTTAGTTTGATGTTTCTGGAAAAATACACATTAAATGCAGTGTATTATATAAGATAGTACCAAATCCCCTCTGAAGTCAATGTAGTGTGCTAATATGAACATATGAAGGTATTTTTATATTAAAACAAAATAGTAAACTAAATTAGGTAAGGTATTTTTCTAACCTTACATTTTGGTTAAAGACATGTGGCTCATAACTGACAAAATCCTGTTATACTAGTCTAACCTAATATTGCAGCAAATGACTTGAGTTTTTGATATGCACACTCTCAGTAAACCTTTGGCTGTCAGACAGCTTTCATCTTGTGTAAACTAGGTACATAGAATCTAAAATTTCCTAAACCCACTGCTGACAGGAAAACTTAGTATCATTAATCTAAGGCATCTGTTTTTTTTTTAAACATGTGGCTCATAACTGACAAAATCCTGTTATACTAGTCTAACCTAATATTGCAGCAAATGACTTGAGTTTTTGATATGCACACTCTCAGTAAACCTTTGGCTGTCAGACAGCTTTCATCTTGTGTAAACTAGGTACATAGAATCTAAAATTTCCTAAACCCCCGGCTGACAGGAAAACTTAGTATCATTAATCTAAGGCATCTGTTTTTTTTTTAAACAAACAAACAAACAAACAAAACGACTTTCAATGTTGAGGAACAGGCCTATACAATGAATCATGACTAATAACCACAAATAGATGGAAGAAGAATGGAGAATTTAGCTGCTTCATGCAACTGCAAGTCTGTTACATTTTTCAAACTTCTGATGAAAGAATGAATAGTTCAAATAGTTGAAGAGAAAGCATCCTAAATTGGTACAAGCCTGCAATAAACTTACCAGTTTAATGGCTTGATATAAGAACTTGTACTCAAAGCCTACTCTGGAGAATGCTTTCCATGGATTCTTTTAGATTGTCTCAAATAAAATAGAATATTTGGTACTTTAATGTGACCAAATCTTAAAGTAACAGTGGCATCCCATAATAAACTTGCAGACCATTTATCTCTGTCCCTTCTCTAGTCCATCAGCTTCTTCTATGTACCTGATCTTCCCCCTACCACGCTCCCTATTATTCACCCTCTTAAATAAGCAAAAAGCTGGAGCCTTTTTATTAGACAGATGGGGATTTCAATAAAATCTTCGCAGGTATGATTTTGTTCTTTTAGAAAAAGTTTAGCTACTGAATGCGGAGACTTCGCTAAGGCCATGCTTAAATCCTTTGCCTTGTGCCACATAACCTAGTGAAGGCATAATCAAGCATGAAGGGAAAGAAAGGAAATTCTCTTTGTCTTCCCAATGCCTGGCTCACTTGCTGGCTCCGCTGAGAAGAAATAGAACTGTGCAGGCATGTGTAAAACTGTGGTCCACCAGAAACAGCAGAGTGACAGCCTGCAGGGAAAAGGAGTAACCACCCTATGTCTTCGTCCTCCATGTACTGGTATTCGTCACAGGCAGCCAGCCACCACAGTTGATTAACCACGTCCATGTCTAGGCAGTCTCCCCAATATTTCCCTCAAGAACTTCTAGTTAGATTTTTTGTTTGTTTGTTTTAGCAGAGGGTGGGGGTGAAAGCCTTTCTGCTAATTATGAAAGTAACTTTGGTTTTATCATCTTTCTTTTTTAGAGTGATTACATTGCCACAAAAACACATTTTAGAAGAAAAGTGATGCTTATGGAATTTCAATCTTCATCTACTCCAGATCTGCCTAAAAGAAAATGCAAAGGCTTTTGAATAGAAAGCTACCTAAATTGTGACAAGCCTACAAGTGGACTCTGGCAGTTGAGTGATCGTATTCACTCAGATCATTCATCCTGCTGCTTTATGGATACAGTGATTTTTGAGTTAAGACTATTCAATTGTGTTGTATCATTGTTTTCTGATTTCCCTCCCTTATCCATCTCTTTGAAAGAAATATAAAAATGTGCATCTCATAACTTTCTCTCCCTCTTTAAAAAAAAAGATTATTTACAGTATGTGTAAATGTGGCCAATATCAAGTTTAATGATGTATAATAATAAGATTTAATTTTGAAGTTGTAAAATCTTTAAACAAGGGAAAGTAAAGAACAAAGTTATATTAAAGAGAAGGTAGGTATGATCTGGAATATTTTTTCTGAGTAGTACATACACAAAACATTTCTTGATCAAGGAATCATATGTCAACTGAACTGATATCTTGATGGGCCATTTTCAATACTTAAAAGGCAGGACGAAAGGGCAGATTATCTCAGTTTTTGGTCGTTAACAAAACTGCAAGATTCTGTCCTATTAAATGTCAACTAAACTGATACCCTGATTGAGCATTTCCAATACTTAAAGGCAGAACTGAGAAGCAGAGTATCCATTTGTTCATACGCAACACTGTGATATTCTGCCTGCAAACCGACTATTTCCGAACCTATTATTTCATTTTGAAACTTAACATTTTCCTCCTAAAAGAACCAAGGTTCTTCAAAAGTTTCCTCACAAGGCTCCCCCTTGCCTCTCTGAATCTCCCTTCCCTTTTCAATCTCCTTTCTTCTCTTTCTGACCCTCTCCCTGACACACTCCTTCTTATGCCCAGGACTCCTATAAAGAAATCAGTTTCCCATATTCAAGAAATTAGTCTGTACTTATCAATCAATATTCTGACTAAACTTAAGCCAAAAAGAACCTCTTATAAGGCCTTGTTTCCTTCTGGACAATGAGCTGATATAAGATGTACCAAATTAAGAAGAAAAATCAGAGCAAGCACCTCCCTCCTATTTTTGCTTGCCTCTGATGTAAACTGAATTAATATTTTAAGAACCTGGACCTTTGAGAACATGACACCATCAGGTGGTGACCACAGAGAATAGACACAAAGGTCTTGAAGCTTGCTTAGAGCTTTGTTATGTGTTAGCACACAAATCTTGGTTTGTTGTGCCATCACTGGCAAACTTCATACTATCACAGATGGGTGCGAGTGTTTGAGTGTCTGTATAAGTGTGGACGTGCTAGTGTGTGCACACATTTGCATGTATGCACACCTTTGTGTACCTGTGTATATGTGATTGTAGATGTACCTGTTTGTGTATAACTCTGAAAAAAATTGCTTCGCATTTAATGTGCAACTTTGAAGTAGTGTAATATCTAAAGATTTTCACCACTCAGTTTTGATGTCTTTGGACGTGTACTTCTATCTTCGAGCAGGCTTATAGTACATGTTGGTAAACTAACTTTTCTGAAGAACTGAGTTGATTTCGAATTTTCCTTGCCTACCAACCAAAAGGATGTGGGGAGGGGGGGACTCCTTTTATTTCCCCTTTGTGAATAGTGCTGAGGAGAGAATGTTGGCTACAGTACCAGTTCCTGCTCCAGTTACTGGTCACTGAGTTGGGGGTATCGACTTCATCAGTTCCTTCAGACTCCTCTTTTTTCCAACTTAATCAAATAGTGCAGTGTGGCTTTTGTTCATTATGACAACAATGTGCTCTTTAGGCAGCCGTTATTTCAAGCTTTCTGTCACCATTTTATTTTCAAGTAAGTGAAGTCATTATCTTTCAGGATTGTGGAAAGATAGATTATTTGGGGGGAAATACTATATAATTTTATTTGCATATTAGATTCAGAGGCTGCCAGCAGACAAGGTACAGAGGGTACAGCACAGATGTTACACTTGCTGAATAAACGAATGGGAAACCTCATACACTACAGTACATACAAATAGTAACAGGTACACTTAGTCACAGGTACAGCATAACAAATATGCAATCTTTTTCACACTACTTAGTTTACAGACAATTAATTTATTCAGTATTGTGCTGGAAGAATCTATAGAATATGTGTGCCAACATATCACTTACCTTCCAGCTTCCAGTTTATGCTGCTGTTAAGAAAAAAGCAATGATGGAATGGTGTGTTTTTGTTTTTTGTTTTTGTCTGTGACCTCTACATTTAATTTGGTATCAGACATTGTCACTTGGTCAGTAAACACTATAACTTTACAGTTCCAACAGCTCATTACATTTGCTATTTCTGCTTCACAGATCTGCTTTGAGTTGCTCGGGCTTCGTCTTCCTCTGTAAATATTCGTATACTGTTTTCTTTGTAAACAACTCGTTCGCAGTTTTGGAAGACAACTTCGCAACTCTGTATAGTGTTTATATATATATGTATATGACTTGCTTTTCCATAGAGCTTCTTGCAATAAATGTGTTCATGGAAGTTATTTGTGTGGAGATTCTTTTTTTTTTGCATTAATTCTCTTGTCTCTTATAAATCTATCTTCCCACTCTGTGTTATTATCCACTGCATTTTCTAGAATGAAACAGTTAAGGCTTGGGTTACAGTTATTTTGCCTAGATACATGAAGCTTTTCAATAGTTAATAAAGTCTATTCTTAATTCAATACATGCAGAGGTGATACTATTGTAAAATAATCTGTAAAATGACCTACCTGAGTTTTCATATGGACCACTGTAATGTGTGAATCATACATTGAAGTGACTACTCAAGGAGGTTAAGGTGATCATTTACAATTTTCTTCTGTCTCCTTCCCTTTCCACTTACTTTTGCCATTTAAACAAGTTCTTTTTAAATTACTTATTGTTTTATTTTTAAATATAGGGTCCATGCACTCACCAGAGAGACATAAATAAAAAAATCAGCCCCCCTGTGGGGGATGGCCACACCACAATCCCCTCTCCTCCAGTCTCCTCTCAGGATTCTGGGAACGCAAGCAGATGTCCCCAGCATGAGTTTTAAGCTGGAGGGTCCAGGACTCAAACCATGGTCAACTACATGGGAGTCCAGTGATATAATCATTTTGCCATGTGCTCTTCCCTCATTTCCTTATTTTTAACCACTGGTAAAGCAAATATAAGTACATGAAAAATATATCAATGAACAGACAAAAAACATTTTTGTATAGGTGGAACATAGAAGATATAGTGAATTGAATATCAAAATCTCAGTTATATTGTGAGTTTTATCAGAAACCACAGGTTTAAAAAATACTGGAAAACTCACTGTCTCCCCAATTCATTCCTTATCCAATCACCTTTGTCACACAGAATGACAGTGACAGCAAGTAAAACTTTGGGGCAACAACTTCTCAAGGGTCAATAAGCAGGGGAAGAGCTGTATGACCATTTGGGTCATAGGGTAGGAGGGCAGGTCCAAGATCATCTGTAAAATCTACAAACTATGTGGATAGTCTATATGTAGATAACTGAGTCAATCTTACAGTCTGACCTTATTTGATATACCTGAGAAGTTGCATGTAAAGAATATCACAATGGGAAGCCATAACTGGAAAGCCTTTATTCTTAGAAATTGTTCACAATAAAGATCATTTTAGGATGTGTATCTAAGGATTTATCTATCCAACCTCACTTCAAGGGCCAATCTATCAAGGCATAGTACAAATACATGTTATTCATCCCAAATAGCCCCTCAATGATAAATAGGCACAACCATGCTTGTAAGTCCATGTGATCTTTGTATACCCATTTAGGAGGCTCATATCTTAATGAAACTTGAATTCTTGTAATAGTAGGTGTGGTCTGTGATTGCTTTGACAATCAGTAGAAGCACTAGCAGAAAAGATCTACACCCAAGAGTGTATAAACACAAATCACCCAAGAGTGTGTAAACAGAAATTCAGCTTCCCCACTCTTCTACTCTCATAGATAGTAACCAAATGTTTGCTATAAAAAGTGAAGGGATACTGTTTCTTTAAAACATAAAACCTGTTTAGAAGACTGGTCAGATAAAAGGTGTCTAAGTATACATTAGTTAAGCACCTCCTGTGACTACTAAAAAAAATATTACTAGGTGTTAATTGACCCCAAAGGGCAACTTAGAAATGTACCAAAATGCTTTTAAAAAATGTTCTGGAAAAAAAAAAAACTGACAAAAAGCACAACCTGGTGAATGTGAGCACTGTACAGGTATACCAAATCATGGCTCCTAATTTCTAAAATGTGTGAAAGAGAAACTATGAAAAATTAATGCACAGAATAAGATAAAATCATATTATGTTTTAGAAAAACCAATTCATTTTCCCTCCAAGATCTGCATGCTAATGGATGCTGGTTTTCCGGCAGCTACCTTAAGTCCTGGTTTGCTGCTTAAGTGTACTTCAGAGATAAGAAATGCAACTGAGCTGTACAAAATGAGACAACTTTCCTCCTGTCTCTTGTGCATGATAAACGCTAAAGCAATTAGGGACTACTGTTGCATGCTACATTGAAATTTGTCTGCAACATTAGTGCTGTGCTATGTAAACCAGGGAAACTTACTTAGAATAAAGTCGTGAGAATTTATGAGGAGACCATTGATTTTACTTAATATTAAACATTTGGGTTCATAGAACTACGAGCAATCCTTTCCTTGATTTTTAATCTCAGAATATCCATTTTAGAGTATTCTGTTTCACTGACAGTAATCTGAATTAGCATTTCAACAAAAGAAGCCAGGGAATATGGAAATGAAAAGCAGTCTTATGTAGAGAATAATGTGCAGCTTACAGTTCATTCTGTATTTTCACACTTGTAACCCCAAGAAACTTTTCAACATCTTTGAATTTTCTGCATCATCTTCAGAGAATTAAATGTATGTAGGCAATTTAAAATATATCCATGCCTAGACTCTTATTAATTTTTTGAGAGATTTTTGCTATAGAGTATGTGCACTCACCAGAAAGACAGAGTCAGAAAGACAGAAAGTGAGAAATCACTTCCTGGGTGGATGGCCATACTGCAATCCCTTCTCCTTCATTGTCCACTCAGGATCTTGGGCATGCACGCATATGTGCCCGGGGTGACTTTAAGGCACTGGGTCCGGGACTCAAAAACACGATCGACTACAAGGGAGTCCAGCGACAGAGTCATTATACCAACTGCTGGTCCCTATTAATTTTTTTTTATTTTAACTTTCTCAGAAGCAACTTAGTAATCAGCTATCTGATCTTGCTTTCTTATTGTTCTTTTTCCCTCTTTATATTAAGGTTATGCTTATCTTAGGAAGACAGAAGGTATTAGTGGTGGTGCTTAGTGCTTTAAATTGCAAATAAATACATTACATTAATTATAGTACAAATAGATATAACCCATATAAGATACAGATATTTGACAAATAAATAAATAAACCCTTTTCATAAGAATATCATGTCTTTTTGTCAGATAATGACACTAGGTAAACAGTCTTTAAAGGGTCTAGTTTGGTTCCTTAACACTTTAGAAGATGATTGCCCACTGTTTGTGTAGAGTTGATATTTTGGAATTGAGTTTAGAACTATGTGGAATCTCATATATTTCAGACAAAGTCCTGTCAGCTTTTCAACTGCTTCTCTCTTTTCTGTTTACTCACTTCTCTTTTTTGAGAAGTGTTTGGTTGTTATTTGTTTTTGCCAGAGGGTATACACACTAGTCAGAGAGAGAAAGAGGGAAGAAGCACACTTCCAACAGGGCAATCACACCACAATCCCTTCTCCTCCATAGCTCCATCCCGTTGGGATCTGGGGTGCATACACACACACATACACACACACACACACACACACACTCACACACCTGGCATGTTTTTCAAGTCACTGGAGCTGGGGTTTGAACCAGATTCAGCCATGTGTAATCTGGCTCCCTTAACCACTCACTATGCAATGAGACTGTCCAGAGAAGTTATTTTAATCTTATCTAGTTATTAAATTCGGATAAAAGGTCTGCTAAGGGAATAGGATGAAATGATAGGAATGATTTCTTCTTAGTGTAATTTTATGATATACGACAGTCTATAACAAATGAGACTTTGTCATGTAGGGTTTGAAGGGAGGATTTTCTCTTCTCCCAGTTGTGATCCTGCCTACCCTCACCAAGAAATGCCTTCATTATACCTACTGCTCACAATATTTATCTTTGTTAATTCAAAGATTTTAAAACCATGTTTTCTACTTTCCTCACTTTTGATAAAGTAAAACTTCATTTTACTAGAATTCAGAAAAATATCTTACTGAAATTTCAATTATTAACTCACAACTAAGACAAAAAATAAGCTATCTTAATATAAATATTAATATTATAGGATACATACCACATGACCCTACATTGAAAGCCTTTGTGCCACAGTGAATAAAATCCTTTAGGATGATTTTTAACCTATTGTTGCAGTGAATATATACTCTGTTGGCATGAAATCATAGTAAGTAATGGAAAATAAAAAGCTTTAGGAAGACTTTCACTTGTGGCCAAGAGAGACCAGATTCACCTCACACCTGAACAACCAAAATACTCCCAAAAGAGGAAATAAAAAAATTGGGGACAAGCAGATGGCACAATGGTTATGTCACTGAACTCCCACATAGTTGACCGCTATTCTAAGTCATTATACCGGATTTTAGAGCAAAGATAAAGATGACAGGATTATAAAATAACCTACATTCAATAAGGAAAAAAAAAAAACAACGTCTGGCATTAAATTTTAAAAAAATTACTAGGTATGCAAAGAAACAGAAAAATAGGGCCCACTGCGTGTTGGTTATGGCAGCTAGATCCCACAAGGATGACTGCATACTGCAAATCCTGGATCTGGTGACCTGAGAAACATGCTGGGGGCAAGTGCATGTGTGCCCAAAATCCCAAAAGAAGAGAGACAGAAGATAAAGGGTTATGGCATGACCATGCCCATGGGGATGCTTTCTCACTCCCCTCCCCCATCTCTGGCGAGTGCATGCACTTTCTAGAAAAAAAAAAAAACACGCACAAAAAAACAACTTTTAAAAGAAACAAAACATGGGGACCAGCAGTTAGTGTAATGGCCACGTCACTGGACTCCCACGTAGTCGACCGCGGTTCACGTCCTGGACCCGGTGGCTTAAAACTCATGCCGGGTGCGTGTGCGTGCGTGCCCATGATCCCAAGAGGAGAATGGAGGAGAAGGGATTGCGGTGTGGCCATCCCCCCTGGGGGATGATTTCTCGCTTTCTGTCTCTCTGTCTCTCTGTCTCTCTGTCTCTGTCTGTCTGGCAAGCGCATGCGCCCTATAGTGAAAACCTCTCAAAAAAAAAGAAAAAAAAAAAGAAAAAAAACATGAACCCCAAATTTTTTTTAAAAAAAGGAACAAAAAATATGACCCATAATGAAAAGAATAATCTATGTAAACTTAACAAAAAGTGACACTGATGATAGGACTAGTAGACAAGGTAATAAAAATGATCATTATAACTATATTTTATATATTACAAAGGTAATGTATATGTAGGGACAGGGAAGGTATATAAGTGATACAAAACATACTGCTAGACGTGAAAACTACAATTTTCTGAGATAAATATTTTCAATGGGAATTATGTAAATTAGACATTGCAGAATAAAAGCAGTCAACTCAAAGTCATAGTAATAGAGACAATTGAACAGGAAACACAAAGAGAAAAAGACAAGCAAAAAAATTAACAGAGCATCAATAAGATGTGAGACAACTTTAAGTGTCTTAATATACATGGAGTATGTATAAGAAAGGAGGAAGGGCAGAATTTTTTGTTTTGTTTTGTTTTTGCTGTAGGGTGCATACACTAGCCACAGAGAGGTGAGGATGAGTGAGAAATCAGCCCCCAGAGGAATTGCCACACCACAGTCCCTTCTCCTCCAGTCTCCTCTGGGGATTTTGGGCTTGCACACACAACTACACAGTGTGATTTTTCAAGCCCCCAGGTCCAGGACTCAAACAGTGCAGCCAGTCATGTGGGATCCAGTACCAACCTCCTTACTACCTGTTGGTCCTGAAAAAATATTTTAAGAAAGCTTTCAAATTTAATGAAAACTATAAATCCTCAGGTCCAAGAGGTTTCATGCATGTGAATCACAAGAAATATGAATAAAAATGACACCAAGACACGTAATGATCATGTTATGAACAGGGGAACAAAGATAAATATGAGAGTAGCTTTCTCACCAGAGATTATGAAAGTGAAAAACACTGAAACAGCATCTTTAAAGTATTGTTAAGATAAACAGAAAATTATCTACTATGATTCTATACCCAATGAAAAGAACTTTCAACATTATAAGCAAAATATGTTTTCAAACATAATAGCTAAAGAAATTCATCACCAGCAGAGTGCTCAACAAGAAATGTCAAAGGAATTCACTCTTGCATAAAAAAAAGTTACAACATATAAATATAGATCTACACTGAATGAAGATCCCTAAAATTGGAAACTACGTGTGTGCATTTGTAAGCTAATTTTTATTGCTTACTATTTTTTATTATTTAGATCAGAACATTAGAGGGAATGATGCCATAGAAATCTCTAAAATTTCTCTTCTCCAGAAAAGTAAGGAGAAAATAGTCAGAAGTAAACTTTTTTAAAACTCTTGAAATTAACCTAAAGGCTTATAGCAATTCGGGGAGTCTCTATTCAAGAAAAACAGCTTAATCTTAGAACAAGATTCCAGGTGTTTTAACTTACCCTATTTCCATCTCCCTGTCATTAGCTCTGAAGCATCCTAGAAAACTAACAGTACTTAATCATTATGTAATCTAACCAACCACCTGGTAGCCACTGGAAGAGACAGGAAAGGGTTGGAGCTCCTTCAAAGCTTCATTCCAGAAAACTGCCTTTAATGACTTGTTTGGTGATTTCCAAAAAGAGTCCACTGACAAGGTTTTTCGTTATTTGGCCTGACACTGAACTGAACCTGTAAACAAAGTTTTCTCTGTGGACATATGTTGAAAATAATCAGTGGCAATTATTTAATGCTGCAGATTTCTGTGGAAGTAAATATCTAGTTGAGAAAATGATAGGCTCACCAAAATCTGGAAAAGAAGATATGGAGAATGAGATGCCCATAAGCAGCTTTGAAAAGCTCTGAAATAGTTTGGAGAATCTGGAAAGAAAAGTGCAGGTATAGTGATATGAGCATGTCTATGTCTGTGCTCCTGCTCAGGAGACGGCTCAGAAGGATCAAGGCTCTCACAAATGCCTAACACTGAGGCTCTATGTAAGCTGGGAGTGAATACTAAGGTAGAGTTGTAATTGCTTGGCTGGGTGTTAAAGAGGTGCTTCCAATGAGCACAAAGAGCACTCAACATTGACTTGGAGATTTATTGGTTTTAGACACTTATGGAACCCTCTGTAAAATAGTTAGCTGGACACTGATTTAACTGAGCAGAGACTTTAGTGGCCTAACATGACAAAGAATACAGATTTTACAAAATTAGTACAGGAACCAGCAGTTAGCATAATGGCTCTGTCGCTGGATTCCCATGTAGTCGACTGCGGTTCAAGTCCCGGACCCGGTGGCTTAAACTCACGCCGGGGGCGTGTGCGTGCCCAAGATCTGGAGAGGAGAATGGAGGTGTGGCCATTCCCCCTGGGGGGGTGATTTCTCGCTTTCTGTCTCTCTGTCTTTCTCTGTATGTCTGGCGAGCGCACGTGCCCTGTAGCGAAAACCTCTCAAAAAAAAAAATTAGTACAGAAACATCATTAAACAAACAAAACAACAGGTAGCAACAAGAAAACAACCTAGGAGTTGAGGAAGAAGAGGATCCAGTTTCCAAAACTTCCACATTATGTTCTTTTTCTTTGTCTTTCTTTCTCTCCTCTCTCTCTCTCTCTCTCTCTCTCTCTCTTTTTTTTTTGGAGAGGTTTTTGCTATAGGGCACATGTGCTCGCCAGAAAGACGGAGAGAGAAAGAGAGATAGAAAGCGAGAAATCACACACACACACACACACACACACACACCACACACACACACACACACAAACCCGGAGATGGCCACGCCCCAATCCCTTCTCCTCCATTCTCTTCTCTGGATCTTGGGCATGCAAACACATGCACCCAGTGTGAGTTTAAGTCACTGGGTCTGGGATTCGAATTGCGGTCCACTACATGGGAGTCCAGCGACATAGCTATTATGGTAACTGCTGCTCTCTCTCTCTCTTTTTTTAAATTGCGAGAGGGTATGTGTGCTCACTAGACACATAAAGACAGAGAGAGAGAGATAGAGAAAGAAAGCATCCCCCAAAGGGGTATGGTCACATTATAATTTCTTCTCCATCCTGAAATTAAGTACTTAGGTTGATATAACTTAAGGTATAATTGTAAAACACAAGACAAATGATATAATGAAAATAAATGAAAATAATTTTAAAAATACAGCGAAAGGAAATTACTAAGACAAAAAATGCTATTTAACACAAAAGAAGGAACTGATGGAGGAATAAAGGAAAAATACCACCACGTAATACAGCAAAAACCTCTCCAAAAATAAATAAACGAATAGCAAATGGCAGTAATAAATCCTATGTTATTGCTAAACACATTAATAATCCAATCAAAAAGGTAGAGATTGGGAGAACAGATATTAAAAATATAATCCAACTATACGCAGTCTAGAAGAGACACACTTAAGATTCAAGGACATGGGACCAGCAAGTGGCATGGTGGTTAAGGCATTGGATTCCCACATGATCGACCGCAGTTTAAATTTAAATAGGACCTATCAGCTTGCTTTCTCACTTTTCCTTCTCTCATTTTCCTTCTCTCTTTCTGTCTCTCTCTTGTCAAATTAACAAATAATAATAATAATGATAAATCAAATTAAATAAATAATTATTTTTAAAAAATAATTCAAAAACAAATAGATTGAAAGTAAAGGAATGGGGGAAGGATATTTAAAAGGAAAATAAAGAGGGAAAGCATTAATGGGACAAAGAAAAGTGGTATTATCTGTTGAAGATAATTTTACAGTTTTAGCAATTAGACAAGGGAGAAATGTTCACAAGTTGGAATATTCACTTTGTAAGCTAAATAATGTGATTGAATGTATAAAAGAAAATGAAATTTAAAAAAAATAAGGTAAAGTTAAAAAAAAAAGAAGATAAAGTAAAGGAATAGAAAAAGATGTATCATGAAACAAGTAACAGAAAGCTGAAGTGACAATATTGATATCAAGCAAACAGACTTTTCAAGTTACTACTAAAGACAAAGAAGAATACTGCATAAATATATAAAAGAGAAACCATAAAGAAACAGCAGTTATAAATATACAAAGAGGCTTCATAAAGTTCATGGGAAAATAAAAATCAAAGTATGAGTTTATTGTGGTGCCAAAATATTTAAATCCATACATATTTTTTTCATAATATGAATTTTTCTTGAACTTTTTGAGAAGCTCTTCTATATACATCTAAGATTAGAGTTCTAAACTACACGAAGCAAAATATGACAAAACTGAAATATAGCTAAATATTCAAATAACCCACTTCCAACTACGGATAGAACAACTGGGCAGAAAATTAAGTAGAAAACAGGACTTGAATAACAATACAGTAAATCAATGAGGCTGAATATATTTCTGTAGAATGTCCTACCAAACAATGACAAAATACACATCGTTCCAAAGAGCATATGGAACATTAAACACATGCATAATAAAGTCTCTATAAATTTTAAGGATAGGTCTTGTTTGTTTGTTTGTTTGTTTGTTTTAATTTGCTAGAGGGTATGTTTAGTTTCTGAAAACAACAAGAGAGAGAGACAAAGAGAAAATGAAAAGGCATCTCCCATGGAGAATGGCCACATTGCAATTCCTTCTCCTCCATTTCTTCATACTTTTTGGATTTGGGGCATGCGTGCATGCGCGCGCACACACACACACACACACATTCTTTTTTTAAAAAAAGAATTATTTTATTTAACTTTATTTATTTATTTGTCTTTAATTTGACCAGAGAGGGACAGAGTAAGAAAGCAAGAGTGTAAGAGACAGAAAGAGAAAGTGAGAAAGCGTGTCACCAGGTCTGGGACTCAAACTGTGGTTGACCATGTGGGAGTCCAGTGACCATAACCACCATGCCACCTGCCAGCCTCCCCCCACAGTGTGGTTTTCAAGCCTCTGGTCTGTGCGGGACTCTAACCATGCTGTTGGCCATAGAGGATCCAGCTGCCTTAACCATCATGCCACTGGTTGGCCCAGTATTAATACATTTTAAAGGAATGGAAATCATGCAGAGTATGTTTATTGACCATATTGGAATTAATTTAGCAGCCAAAATTTGGGAAATTGACATATATATGGAAATTAATGAACATATCCCTGAATAACCAATGACTAACAAAAGAAATCAAAAGATGAATTAAAAACAAAACTTTGAAATTAATAAAAGTAAACAAAAACTCATTGAAACTTATAGATTGCCTAAAGCAGTGTTAGAGGGAAATTAAGAGTTGTAAATACCTACACTGAACAAGCAGGGCCTTCCCATGGCCTGGTAGTTAAGGCAGCTGGATTCTATATGGCAGATTGCATGGTTTGAGTCTCAGACCTGGTGGCTTGAAAAACACACCAACCACGTGTATGTATGTGCATGCCCCAAATCCTAAAAGGAGGGAGGAATGGAGGAGAAAAGACTGTAATGTAAGGAGGGATTCTTTCTCCCTGTCTCTCTCTCTCTCTTGTGAGTACAAGCACCATCTGGTAAATTTTTTTTTAAAAAAAGCAGAAATACCTCAAATCAATAACCTAAACGTCCACCTAAAGAAACTAGAAAAGCACAAGTAAACTAAACCTAAAAAAGGCAGAAATAAATAATAAAGATTACAGTGGAAATCAATGAAATTGAGGGTAAAAACAATAAAGAAAATTAACAAAATAAAAAATTGGTTCTTTGAAAAAATAAAAGAATTGACAAACCTTTGGCTGGAAACCAAAGATAGAAATTCAAATGATTAAAGTCAAGAATAAAAGAGAGAACATTACTACCGATATTTGAAAAATAAAAATATATATGAAAGCTTTTATATTCTCTCAAGTAAAATCTACTTTAATTCAATTTTTCCATGAAATTTTAAAGTCCCATCATATATAATATTACATTGTCAGAAAAGTCATGATGTATTTTCTATGCAAAAATGTCTTATGACTTTCCCAATGACCCAATAAAATAAAATACTCTTCAGTTATTTTAAAGACTAAAATATTTGAGGCAATGTAGATGAGTCTAGAGAACATTATGTTACATGAAATAAACCAAAAATAAAAGGGAAAAAAATGGAGAGCCAGCAGGTGGTATGCAGGTTAAAGTGGCTAGATTCCTCATGGTCAACTGCATAGTTTTAAGTCCCAGACTTGGCAGTTTAAAAATCATGCTGGAAAACAAGCCATTTAAGTTTGAGCTCTGAGTGGCCCCTTTCAGGCACTAGGATAACTGAAGGTTTTCTGTAGAGACTTCACCCTTCTGACCCCAATATCTAGTAGTACAGGCTAATCACAAGCCATCTACATTTGAACTCTGAGTGGACCTTTTCAGGGACTAGAACAACTGTAGATTTTTTGCTCAGACTTCATCCTCTTGACCTCAAGATCTAGGTCAGAGTAATCCTCAATTCCCATGGAATCTGCTGCACAAAGGGAGAAAAATGGAACTGCAAAGAGATTGCAGAACACCTCTTCCTGCATGCCTCTGAATGCTCAGATAAAACTCCAAAAGTTAGGAAAAAACGCATAATCCATCTGATGACCAGAAACCACCACATAAGTACAAAAAATATAAGAAGCCAAGAAAATATCTCTCTCACAAGGGAAAACAATAACTCCTCATCTTGCACTGACAATACAATGGAACTCGTGGAAATGTCAGATAAAGAATTTAGAATATTCATAGTGACAAGGCTAACAAAGCTGCAAGAGAAGAGAGATAAAAAACTCTAGAAGATGCAAGAGAAAAGAGACAATGAGTTCCAAGAGGTGAGGAAGTTCTTGAAAGATCTGAAAGAGGAAATACGCACCATAAAAAAGGAATCAAATGGAATTGTTAGAGATGAAGGCTGTGACACGGGGAATCAAAACGTCCCTTGACAGTATTAAAAAGAGATTATGCAGTGACAAGAAACCATTTTAAAGCTGAGATGTGTCCTGCATGTTCAGGGAAGCGATGCTTTAGGATCCATCTCCTAGACTCCTGAAATATTCAGACAAGCTCATTGGAGGATAGATTTTGTCATAGAATAACCAGAAACAACCACAGAGGCACAAGAAACATAAGAAATCAAGAAAATATCTCTCCCCTAAGAGAAAGGAACAATCCCTCATCATCCACAGACAGTACAGTAGATCTCATGGAAACATCTGATTGAGAATTCAGAATTTTCATAGTGACAAAACTAAATGAGATGCAAGAGCTGAGAGATAATGAACTCCAGAAGATGCAGGAGAAAATAGACAACAAGTTCCAGGAGATGTCGAAGTTCTTCCATGACCTGAAAGAGGAAATACGCACCATAAAAAAGAATCAAATGGAGCTATTAGAGATGAAGGATGCCATTCAGGAAATCAAAACCTCCCTCAAAAGTATTAAAAGCAGATTAGTCTATGCAGAAAATTGAATCTGGTATGTTGAAGGCAAAACCTCTGATCTAGAAAAAAAAAAACTGAGAAAACAACCCCTCAAAATGAGAACGCTATACGAGAAATACTAGATATCATTAACATACGAGTAATACTATATACCGTTAAACATCCAAACATCTGGATAATAGGTATCCCAGAGGGTGAGGAAACTAATAAGGGCATTGATAATCTATTCCATGAAATCTTGGAAGAGAACTTTCCAATTCTAGAGAGGCATGCAAGTATCCAGACCCAAGAAATACAACGGACCCCTAATAGAATCAGCCAAGAAGATCTTCTCCAAGGCACATCATAGCCAGACTGGCCAAATATACAGAAAAAGACGAGATACTAAAATTGGCAAGAGAGAAACATCAGGTTACTTATAAAATTTATTCAATCAGGTTAACCTTGGGCCTCTCATCAGAAACAATTCAAGCAAGGAAAGAATGGGAAAATATATTCAAAGTGTTAAGTGAAAAACAGTTTCAACCAAGAATACTATACCTGGCAAGATTATCTTTCATATGGAATGAAAGGCTAAAAACATTCTCAGATAAACAAGACCTGAAAGAATTTGCCAATAAGAACTTCAAGAAGTTCTGAAAGGAGTGCTCTACCAGGAAAACTAAAGACACAGAAATAAGAGAAGAAAAGCCAACCAAGAAAATGACCAATTTAATGCTAGGGACAAGAAATATCAATAATAACGTTGAATGTTAACTTCCAGGATTTAAATGAAAAAATTGGACCACAGTAACAGTGCATATTCAACAGAAGAGTGAACATAAGACTGAAATCGTGACATAGAATTTTAGGACTTCTGAGTAAAATATTACTGATTTTTTTACTATGCTTTGTTTTTACAATTTAAACATTTTACTTTCTTTTGAGTTGTTGATGGGTTCAGCAATTTGTTAAAATATTTTTCTTGTTTATTGCTTTAAATGGAAACATAAACTTTTCTTCTTTCCTAACCCCTCTTGAATTGGAAATATTTGGGAGTATTCTTATTTTTTAGCAGAAAGGTAATTTGCATAAGTTCAATAATACTTGTTGCATTGAATCAGATATTGGAAATACTCATTATTGAACAGGGCTTTGAATGGAATGTCATACCTGAAGATTAACTTGTGAGCTAGGCATTTGCTTTTCAACAATTTGAGTAGTTGACATGTAAATATTTTCTCAAAAATATTTCAAACTATATTATCTCCATCGTTATAGAGTCTCAAGCAAAGTTATAAGAAATATTTTGAACATTACCTTTAAAATTCAGTAGTTTGAAATTTTGAAATTTGTTAGCTGTCAAGAACTATGTAGTATGTGCAAAAATTTTTTGATATGTAAATGTTAGTGGAAAAATGTAAAAATAAATAAATAAATGGAGGGGGAAAAAAGCAGATTATGCAGAAGACCAAATCTCAAATGTAGAAGACAGAACCTCTGACCTAGAAAATTCCAACAAAAAGACTGAGAAAATAACCCCAAAATATGAGAATACCATACGAGTAATACTAGATACCGTTAAACATCCAAACATCTGGATAATAGGTATCCCAGAGGGTGAGGAAACTAATAAGGGCATTGATAATATATTCCATGAAATCCTGGAAATAAACTTTCCAAACCTAGACGGACATTCAAATATCCAAACCCAAGAGGTACAAAAGACTCCAAATAGAATCAACCGAAGAAGATCTTCTCCAAGGCACATCATAACCAGATGTGCCAAAGGCACAAAGACAAGATACTAAAATTGTCAAGAGAGATATGTCAAGCTACTTTCAAAGGATATCCCAACAGGCTAATATCAGTCAGACCTCTCATGGGAAACACTGCAAACAGGAAAGAATGGGAAAATATAAGTGAAAAACAATATCAACCAAGAATACTATACCCAGAAAGATTATCTTTAATATGGGAAGAAAAGAAGAAAACATTCTTAGATAAACAAAACCTGAAAGAATTTACCAACACCAGACCACCTCTGTAATAAGTGTTGTAGGGAATGCTATACTAGGAAAACTAAAGACAGGCACACAGAAATAAGAGTACAAAAAAACAAAAACAAACAAACAAAAACAAACAAAAAATGGCCAACAAAATGTTAGGGACAACTCTGGAAAGATCAATAATAATGTTAAATGCTAACTTCCAGAATTTAAATGGAAAGATCAGACCACAGTATCACTGTAAATTCAAGAGAAGAGAGATTAATTACATGAGAATGACTTGGTGAAACAAAATTTTATGACTTGACTAAAGCATTCCTGATTTTTTTGTGGTCGGCAGGTGGCGTGGTGGTTAAGGGTGCTGGACTCCCACATGGCTGACCATGGTTCGAGTCCAGAACCTGGCAGTTTTCTTTCTCATTTTCTCTCTTTCTTTCACTCTCTCTCTTGTCAAATTAAAATAAATGGATAAATAAAGTTAAATAAAAATAATTTTTAAAAATGACTAATTTTCTTCTATGTTTTCCCCCCCAAATTTAAGGACTTTTGTCTTCTCTTAAACTATTGATAAGCTCATCTATCTACTGTTTGAATGGAATCCTAACCATTTTCCTGGCTTTGAGTCTTAAGCAAACTTCTTTTAACATTTTTTGATTTTGATCTATTAAAACTAAAACTGTTTTCCTTGAAATTAAAATAATATGTATTTAATGACTACAGTAAGTGATAGAGCCCCAGCTAGGTGCTACTTTATAGTATGTTCATTCTACTCACTGAGGTTTATGCCTAAAGTCAGACATGTGTTCATAGATATGTAATATCAGCTGTACTTGCTATTGAAAGTATTTAGGTTAATTAAGATCTTTTGTTAATCAAAATGTGGGGAAAAAGAAGGCATGGAAAGCATAGATACCAAAGATAGTGTGGAAGGAGGGTAGGAAATGGCAGAGAGTGAGTGGTAGGGAATCCAGGGAGGAAAAAGGGAAACAAAATATCTAAGAAACAAGAAATGGAAAATTATTTGTTGATGAAAACACGTCTGGTAATATCCTTTGGATAATCTCATTTTCTATACTGTAATGATGTACAGTGAATGAATGTAAATAAATTCAAAATAAATAAATATAAATAACAAAGACAGGCTGAGGATGCTCTAGATTAAGGGACTTTGAGGAAATATGACACCTAAATGCAACACATAACCTTAGATTAGATTTGGACTGGAGAGGGGGAATGTCACTTTTAGGGCAATTTGGGGACAATCAAACAAAATCTGAATATTCACTATGTATTAGGTAATAGTATTTTGTCAATGAAAATTTTTCTAAATTTGGCAAATGTGTTGTGATAATGTAAAAGAATGTTGGTTTAATTAGGAGAATAGATGCTGTATAATTATAGGTGAGGGGTCATTATCACTGCAATAACATTAGTAATTTTTAAAAGAAGAAGAATCAAGTAGAGACATGGACAGAGAGAAAGATAGAAATAGAGCGAACACACATGGGAAAAGGTTATTGGTGGAAGAATAGAGATAAAGAATAAATGGGCCTTAACTTGTAACGTTCTTGCAAGTTTTCTGTAAGTTTTAAATGTTTTTGAAAGTAAAAAAATAATAATTACAAAGTAAAAATGAAATAATGCTGGGCAAATGCATGTGCATGTCCAAAATTCCAAGAAGAGAATGAAAGAGAAGAGTGGTGTACCCAACACCCTGAGGGGCGATTTCTCACTTTCTCTCTTTCTCCCACGAGCACATGAACCCAGAAAGAAAGAAAGAAAGAAAGAAAGAAAGAAAGAAAGAAAGAAAGAAAGAAAGAAATTTTGTTTTGTCAGAGGATGCATACTCTCACTAGGAAAAGACAGAGAAAGAGAGGGAGAATGAAAGAACCCCGTAGTGAGGCACAGTCATGTGGCAGCCCCTTCTTCATTTTCCATCTTTCAGAGATTTGGAACAAGGAATGCACATGCACTCAGTGTGTTTTTCAATTCACTGGGCCCAGGATTTGAACCCCGGTTGGCCATGTAGAATCCAATTCCCTTATCCACTAAGCTATGGGGCTAGCCACCAGGGGCGGGGGAGGACATGCTTTCATTCATTTGTGTGAACTAAACATGTCAATCTCATAGAAGTAGAGGATAAAATATTATTTCCTGGGACTAGCAGTTAGCGTAATGGCTATGTCGCTGGACTCCCATGTAGTTGACTGCGGTTCGCGTCCCGGACCCGGTGGCTTAAACTCATGCCAGGCGCGTGTGCGTGCGTGCCCAAGATCCCGAGAAGAGAATGGAGGAGAAGGGACTACGGAGTGGCCATCCCCTCTGGGGGGGTGATTTCTTGCTTTCTGTCTCTCTGTCTCTCTGTCTCTGTCTGTCTGTCTGTCTGGCAAGTGCATGCGCCTTATAGCAGAAACCTCTCCAAAAAAAATAATATATATATATTATTTCCTAGTGGCTGGGAAGGGCAGAGGGGAGGGAGAGAAAGGGAGATGTTGGTTAATAAATACAATATTACACTTATATGAGAGGAAAAAGTTATATGGTTTGATAGCACAGCAGAGTAGCTACAGTTAATAATTTATTGTATATAAAAATAGCTTAAAAAGAACTATGACTGCTCTCCACACAAAGTAATAATAAATATCTGCAATTATGAACATGCTAATTACCCTGATTTGACCATTACACATTGCATTCATAAACTGAAAAATCATGCTGTACTTCATAAATATATATAATTATTATTTGTTAATTAAAAAATAAAATGATTATACACTATGATCAGTTGGTTTTTATACTAGGAATGCAAGGTCAGTTCAACATACTTAAACTAATCAATGTAATACCTCTAATAGAATGAAAAGAAAAAAATCATGATTACTTCATTTAATGTAGAAAAAGCACATTTGAGAATATCTAACATATTTGTCATTATAAAAAAAGCAACAACTAGGAATAGAAAGGTATTTATTTAACCTGATGAAGGTCATCTATGAAAAATCCACAGCTAATATTAATACTTAATGGTAAAAGGCAAACTTTCTTTCTTAGATCAGGAATAAGAAAAATATGTTCATTTTCCTTGCTTCTATTTAATAGTCTGCTGGAGTTTTTAGCCTGATCAATTAGATGAGGAAAATGAATACAGATTAAAAAGGAAGAAGCAAAGCTATGTCTTTTTGCAGATGACATGGCTTTATATATATAAAATCACAAGGAAGCCACTAAAAAACTTATCAGGGTTAACAAATACATTCAGCAAAGTTGTAGAACATGAGATCAATACAACCAAAAAATCCACAAATAATTGTATTTCTATATACTAGCAATGAACAGTATGAAACAAAAATTGAATCAGTTCCATCTACAATAACATAAAAAAGAATAAGACACTTAGGAATGAATTAAACAAAAGAAGTTCAAGATTTACACACAAATAACTATAAAACATCACTGAAAGAAATTAAAGGAGGCCTATATAAATGGAAAAACATGTGTTCATGGATAGGAAAACTTAATATTGCTAATATGCAATACTCCCCAGATTCATTGCAATATATCAAAATCACAATTTTCTTCTCCTCCTCCTCCTCTTCCTTCTTCCTTTTTGTGGTAGTTAATAATCTGATTGTGAAATTCCTATGGAATGTCAAGGGAGTTTGAATAGCTAAAACAATATTGAAAAAGAAAAAAAAATGGAGACACACACTTGACTATTTCAAAACTTACAACAAAGTTACAAAAATCAAGACCATGTGGTAATGGTATAAACATAGACATATAGGGAACTGGAATAGAATTAAGAGCCCAAAAATAAACCCATACATCTATCACCAATTGGTTTTTGACAAAGGTACTATGGCACTTCAGTGGGAGAAAGAACAGTCCTAACAAATGGTGGTGGGATAACTGGATAAAAACAAACTTGTACCCTTACTGTACATCATGCATAAAAGTTAAATCGGTCAAAGACTTAAAAATAAGAACTAAACTATGTAATTGTTAGAAGAAAACATAGGAATTAATTTTCATGCCCTTGAATTAGGCAATGGTTTCTTAGATAAGAGACTGAAAGGAAAAGTAACCAAAAGAAAATAGGTAAGTGGTAATTTACCAAAATTCAATTTTCTTGTGCCTTAAAGGGTGTCACCAAGAAAGTAAGAACACTACCCTCAGAATAAGAAAGAATGTTTGGAAATCATAAACTGATAAAGGATTAGTAACTATAATATATAAAGTACATTTTCAGCTCACCAATACAAAGATAGATAACCTTATTAAAAACTGGGCAAAGCATCTGAATAGACATCTCTGTAAAGAAGATATACAAATGGCTGACAAACACACAAAAAGATCTTCAACACCATTAGGGAAATGTAAATTGAAATCATAATGAGGCACCATTCACATTCACTGAGATGATGTCTGTAATGTAAAATAGGAAAATAAAAATAGGAAGGATATAGAAATTTTTTAAAATTAATTTAATTTAATTTATTATTAATAATATTAATATTAATTTGAACAGAGAGAGAGAGAGAGAAGGAAATGTGAGAAAGCAAGCCTTCAGGGCCAGAACCTGAACCAGGGTCACACATGTGGGAGTCCAGCACCTTAATCACCATGCCACCTGTCTGCCCCAAGATATGGAAACATTTTGACATTTTTGAATTGCTATCAGCAATGTAAAATACTGTAGTTACTGTGGAAATCAGTTTGGTAGTTCCTCAAAAAGTGAAAGAATTGCCATATGACCCAGCAAATCTACTCATAGGCATGACTGAAAGAGTTGAATGCTGGGAAACACCATGTTGCATACGGTAAAGATGTACAGTGATTAAATGTAAAACACCAATCATCCAATCAAACAAAAACCAAAGTACACTGAGATAAGTGCTAGGGCATGATTTTTTGCTCCATTTACTCAATTCAAGAAGCCAAAACACATAGGTAAAGGGTTTTGCTCTAGGGAAAAAAAATGCCATTTGCTAAAAATGGTAATTTACTTATTTCTTTTTCAATTTGGATGCCTTTTATTTTCCTGGTGTAATTGCTCTGTATAGGATGTCAATATTATGTTGAACAAAATGGGGGATAGTAAGAGGAAGGGCTTCAAGGAGAAAAAGAAAGAAGCAAAACATTTAAGCCACACAAAAGTGGAAAATTAACTGTTGATGGCAATGTATATGATAATATCTTTGACTGGAATAATATATAGTGAATTCATGCTAGGAAAATTTATTTTGCATGCTGTAATGATATACAGCAATTGAGTGCATAAAAAATTTAAAAAATAAAAAAGATAAGGGAAAAACTAATAAATAAATAAATGAAAGAAAAAGGAAAATGGAATTAAAATACAAATTTATCTTGATTCAAAAAATTTTAACTCTATGCAGTTATTTATTTATTTATTTATTTATTTTGGAGAGGTTTTCCCTATAGGGCATGTGTGCTTGCCAGAAAGTAGAAAGACAAAGAGAGACAGAGAGACAGAAAGTGAGAAATCATCCCCCCAGAGCCTTCTCCATTCTCCTCTCGGGATCTTGGGCACGCACGCACACATGCCCGGCGTGAGTTTAAGCCACCGGGTCTAGGACTTGAACCACGGTCGACCACGTGGGAGTCCAGCGACATAGCCATTACGCTAACTGCTGGTCCCAATCTATGCAGTTTTCTTCATAATATGCATTTTCAAAGAACTACTTGAAGAGTAGTTGTGTAAAGGGCATTTACATTTAATGTAATTCTTTTTTGTTTTGTTTTGTTTTTTTGAGGGTAGCAAATAGGGGCTTTCATTGATCTCCTCAATGGTAAAGTAAAAGGCCAAAACATATTGGTAGTTCTTGCATGTGACACTAAACAGAGGGGACAGCATTAGACAATACAGTCAAGTCATGTCATTCAGGACAAACTTTTAAAAAAAAAAAAAACTTACATCTTTTATTTGCTTTTTTTTTTAATTTAATT
>NW_006159543.1:1501379-1503163 GCF_000334495.1 Tupaia belangeri chinensis | reverse complement strand
TTTTTTTCTTTTTTCTTTTTTTTTTTTTTTTTGCAGTCTGAAAACAGCCACTATTTATTTACTGACCAGATTACAAAAACAATCATGGTGGATACCTTAGTTCGTCCTTCTAATACGTCTGTCGATCTGGTCTTCTCTGTTGCCAGCATCTACACCTTCTACAAAATGGGTGGTCTTTTTCTTCATTCTACCTCATGGAGAAGATAATTTGAAGGGCCACAGGAAGTTATTTGCTTCTTTGAAGTGTTTTCCAACAGTATATATTTTATGAATCAGATCCTCCATGCAGATGATGCCAAATTTACCAAGAGATCGCACAATCAAAGAGTTATCTGTCAAAGCAATTCGCTTCTTACTGATTTTGCCATAACCATGTTTGTAGATCAGTTCATTTACTGACTTCAGGTTCAGGTGTTTAACAAAGGTGCCATTGAAGATCTGGTGAAGACGAAGAAGCTGCAACACCTTTCGAACCTTTGGGTTCACTTCATTGATACTTCTGATCCTGATGACAAATGCCAATTTGGGTTCTGCAGGTACATAGAAGTTGCCAGCTCTTCTAGTTATCCTGGCTATGCAAATCTCAGTTCTGTACATCTGTCTATATTCCTTATGATAGTGCTTAGCTTTTTCATAGATAAGCTTCCTCCTTGCCTTTCGAAGCATCTTTTGGGCAAACTTCTTTCTCAGGCGCTTGATCTTCAACTCTGCAAAATTCCTTCGCTTTTTCTTAAGAATTTCTGGCACAGCAGGAACCTTTTTCTTGGTGGCTTCTGCAGCAGCAGGAGCCTTTTTCTTGGTTTCTGCCACAGCAGGAACCTTCTTTTTCTTCTCTTGAATGCCCTCCATGGTTCCAGCCGGAAAAGAGCTAGATTGTCATCTTTTGTTTTTGTTTTCTCTTCATTTTCTTCTGTCCTTGTTTCTCTTTTATTTCCCATGCCCTCTTTTGAGTTAATTAAATAATTTCTAGATTAAAAAAAAGTGATCAAGGTGAAAAAAAATGGAAGACAGATATCTAAATAAATACTTGTACAAGAATACCTATAGCAACACTATTCACAATCACCCAAATTGGGAACAACACAAATGCCAAGGGATGAATGGATAAAATGACGCATGTCTATACAATGGATTATGAGGCAACATAAAAAAGAATGAAGTACTACTACAAGCTATATACCATGGATAAATCTTGAAAACACTATATTAAATTAAAGGAACCAGAGGAAAAAAAGTCACGTATTATGCAACTGCATTTATTTGAATCTTCCAAAATAGATAAATTCATAAAGATAGAAAGAAGACTAGTGTTTGCTGGAGGCTGTAGGGAGGGAGGAGTAAAGAGTGACTCCTTAGTGGATATGAGGTATTCTTTTAGGGTGATTAAAATGTTCAGCAACGAGTAGATTGTTGAGTAAGTGATGACATATTTTTCTATGCAAAAATGTATTGTGACTTTTCCAACCACTCAATAGAGAGAGGTGCTGGTTTCCTAACACTGTACTAAATATCACTCACAATGTTCACTTGGAAATGGTTAGTTTTATGTCATATGAATTTCGCTTCAATTTTAAAAATAGAGGAATGAAATACTGGCACAAAATACTGGCATGTGCTACAATATGAACAAGATAGGAACAATTCCTGCTAAATAGTTAAGGTTGCTGGATTCCACACGGCCAACCGTGTGTTTGAGTCTTAGACCTGGCAGCCTAAAAAGAATGCTGAGTGTGTATGCATGTGTGCCCAAAATCCTGAGAGGAGAATGGAGGAGAAGCGATTGT
>NW_006159543.1:1489795-1501348 GCF_000334495.1 Tupaia belangeri chinensis | reverse complement strand
TCTTTCCCTGTCTCTTTCTATCTCTCTCTGGTGAGCGTACACACCCTAAAACAAAACTAAAAATAAAAACAAAGAAAAACTCTAAAAAAAACATAAGACACTATACTTGGTGAGGCAATCCTACAAGAGAAGGTTCCCAGTTCAAGTATGGAGACCTCCCTGAGTACACCAGGCATATGTGTGCCCATGATATGGGACTGGCTAAGGCTGGCAGTGGATCACAGCATTAAAATACCATTGAGGGGGACCAGCAGTTGGCGTAATGGCTATGTTGCTGGACTCACATGTAGCCAACTGCAGTTTGAGTCCCGGACCCAGTGGCTTAAACTCACACTGGGCATGTGTACATGTGTGTCCAAGATCCCGAGAAGAGAATGGAGAAGAAGGGATTGTGACATGGCCATCCCCTCTGGAGGGTGATTTCTTGCTTTCTGTCTCTCTGTCTCTCTCTGCATTTCTGGTGAGTGCACACACCCTATAACAAAAACCTTTCAAAAAAATATATCTTTGGGGAGGGACCAGCAGTTACATCAATGGAGTCCCACATGGACCCAGTGGCTTAAAACTCATGCTGGGTACATGTGTGTGTATGCCTAAGATCCTGGGAGGAGAATGGAGAAGGGATTGTGGCATGGCCACCTCCCTGGGAGGTGATTTCTCACTTTCCCTCACAGTATCTCTGTCTCTCTCTCTCTGGTGAGTGCATGCACCTTAAGACAACAACCTCTATAAAAGAAAATATAATTGGATTGCTCTCTCTCTCTCTTTTGCTCATGAAAGATAAATGAATAAACAAAAAGAATGAGAAAGAAAGAAGAAAGAAAGGAAGAAAGGTCAGGCACAAAAGGCCATGTATTATATGATTCCACTCATATCCAAAGTCCAGAACAGGTGAATCTAAAGAGAGAGAAAGAACGTTAGTGGTTATCTAGGGAAGAAGGAAGGGATGAGAAAACTAAGCAGTGAATGCTAATGGGCATAAGGTTTCTTTTTGGTTTGGTAAAATGTCCTGAAATTAGAAAGTGATGATTGTTTAAACTAACTTTGTGAGTACAATACTAGGTTTTAGGGAAAGTCATGATGTGTTTTGTATGCAAAAATGTGTCATGACTTTCCCAACGCCCAATAAAAACCATTGAATCATATCTTTAAGACAGTGAATTTTGCAGTACATAAGTTATTTCTAATACAAAAAATAACATTCTATTTTAAATAATAATAATAATGCAGTATGGCATTTCTAACATACTAAAAGTACAGTGTTTAGGGCCAGCAAGTAGAGTAGTTATTGAAGCGCTGAACTACCACATGGCCAATCACAGTTCAAGTCCTGGACCTATCAGCTTGCTTTCTCACTTTCCTTCTCTGTCTCTCTCCGAGGAGTACACACCCGCCCTACAGCAAATTTTAAAATAATGATAATAATAAATAAAACTAAATAATTCTTTAAAAAAGGTCCAGTATATAAAAATAGCACAAAGTTTCTAACATATTAAAGTACAGTATATAAAAAGGAGTGTAAAGTTCAAGAGGGGAGAATTAAAAGAATACTACTGTAAAATTCTTATAGCTTACATGAAGCAGTATTATACCGAAAATTGATTGTGATGAGTTTAAGATGTGTACCATAAACCCTAAAATAGTCACAAAATTAACCAAACAAAATGTTATAGTTAAGGGACCAGCAGTTAGCATAATAGCTATGTCACTGAACTCCCATGTAGCGAACGTGGTTCGAGTCCCGGACCTGGTGGCTTAAACTCATGCCGGGCATGTGTGTGTGTGTGCGCCCAAGATTCGGAGAGGAGAATGAAGGAGAAGGGATTGCAGCGTGGCCATCCCCTCTGGGGAGTGATTTCTTGCTTTCTATCTCTCTGTCTCTCTGTCTCTTTGGCGAGCACACACACCCTATAGCAAAAATCTCTCAAAAAAAGTTATAGTTAATATACCATGAAGGCGATAAAATGAATAAGAAAAATATTCAGTTAATCTAAATTTTATGGACAAAATACAAATGGGACAAATAGAAAACAAAAAAGTATATATTTAAACCTAACCATATCAATATACTCATAAAATGTGATGTATTAAAAAGCAAAGATTATCAGATTGTACAAAAAAATAAAATTTAACTTTATGTACCCTCAAGAAATGCACTTCAGCCCTGCAACAGTGGAGCTGGCAAAGCTCCAAGTTCATGATCTGGGTCATGATCCTGGCTGGTTGAGACTAGGATTGTCACATGAGAACCAGGTCAAGGGTGCCTCTCCCTATTTTGTAAAAGAAATAAATTTGAAAGCATTTTTAAAAAAGAAATGAACTTCAAACAGATATAGCTTGAAAGTAAAATAATAGAAAAGTATATATCATGTTAATATATACACAAAGAATGTTAGATGGATATATTGCCATCAATGTAAATTTGACAGAAAATATATTAACATTTTCTTTACCATATTATAGGCTGAGTAGGAACATTTGCATATACACATATATAACGATATATCTTGGGGCTGAGACCTATTATCTAAACATGAAATTTACTTATGTTTCACATACACCTTCTATACATAGCCTGTAATGTTTTTTTTTTTTTTCTTTTCTTTTTTTTTTTGGAGAGTTTTTTTGCATGCGTTTGCCAGAAAGACAGAGAGAGACAGAAAGCGAGAAATCACCCCTCAGGGTGCATGGCCCTGCTGCAATCCCTTCTCCTCCATTCTCCTCTCCGGATCTTGGGCATGCACGCACGCGCGCTCGGCGTGAGTTTAAGTCACTGGATCCGGTACTCAAACTGCAGTCAACTAGGTGAGAGTCCAGCGACATAACCATTATGCTAACTGCTGGCCCCATAGTCTGTAATTTTCTACTTGTGGCATTATGTCAGTGCTCCAAGTTTTGGATTTTGTAACATTTCAGATTTCAGGTTTTCTCATTAGGGATGCTCAATTTGTACTATTATCACAATGATAAGTAAAAATAAAATATCATTTCATTAAGAGGATATAATAATCATAAATATTTATGCACTTAATAACATAT
Source organism: Tupaia belangeri chinensis (assembly GCF_000334495.1). Classification (NCBI taxonomy): domain Eukaryota; kingdom Metazoa; phylum Chordata; class Mammalia; order Scandentia; family Tupaiidae; genus Tupaia; species Tupaia belangeri. The sequence continues at coordinate 1,498,309 of NW_006159543.1, read as the reverse complement.
ATTCAAAATAGATAAAGTAAAAACAGTTGCAAGGGGAAAAGCCTTAGCACATTTTCATATACCCATGGCTTCTTCTACTTGATCAGAGAGGATAAAAGGAAATGTTGGTTTCTCAAAGTAGAAAGTATTTGTGAAAAGGGCTTCAGGATCTCACTTTACACTCTATTGGGGAGGGAAGGGGCTGTGCTGCTGCTGTCCTTAAGCCAGGCAATAGTTGCCACATCTGAAAGTACATAGTCAACTTAAGAACATATCTAAACCCAGTGGCCTCAAAGTCTTATTTCCTGATTACTATAGGCTAAGCAGGGCCCTATTTTAGCCTAGATGTTTTCCAACTTTAAGCTTTCCTGCCTTCCTAATCTAATAAATAAGAACATACTACTTGGCTCAGCTTGATATTTGTTCATCTGAGTCTCAGCCTAAATTTTCACTAAAGGGAGCCAAATAAAGAAAACTACCACATGTGAAATATGACTTAATGGAGGTTAATTATCTAACTCAAATTGATTCTGTGTCTTTATGTATATTAAGTAGAAATAAAACTTTCCTATTGGAACTAAAGACATTTTCCTCTCCACTTATATTTAAATACATATAGATTCTATCTGGATGGTCTTAGATTTACATAACTGGTCCTTACTTGGACATGAGTAGCACCAGAGAGATTGTAGACCAGAACATTAAAATTCCAGGAGCTTATCTGGATTCAAGAACTTTGAGGAAGCCCACATGAAATGGGCACCAGGATAGACCCACAAGGTTTTCTTTAGCTACAGAGGCCTACACCAGACAGACAATAGCTTGAGGTACAGCGGATTCATTACAAGTCTCCGCTGTCCAAGGACTAATTCCAAAGGGCTTCGGGTACTGCTATGGAACTAGGAAAAGCATTCATCCTTACCTGGGAATCAAGATTTCCCAAACATACAACCTATCACTTTTCATGACACAGAGTTCCCTGTAATGCTATTAATCTCTACCATGCAGTATTCTGAGTTTTTTGATATAGATATCTTCAAGAGTATAAAGTGATGATTGAATTCCAGGTAAAAATAAGTTACTAACTTGTTTTATGACCTTAAGAAAGTGAGTTAACCATTTGAAAGTGAGTTAACCATCTATAAGCTGGAGACCAATGCTAACACCATTTTAGTGTTATTGAGATTCAGATGACATGCGTGAACAATGATATTTTGATGAGAACCATATAAATATAAGGTGTCCTGTTTTGCGCAATGTGTAAGCATTCACTCTGGTATCCATAATGAATGTTAGAAGAACAGACCTGAAGAACTTCTACAGGTTTATCTTTCACAGAAGCTATTGAGGCTAGAAAACCACAAAGAAAATGTCTGTATCTTAGCTGGTAACAAATACTCGGGCTTTCCACTAACTTCAGGCATGTACACTTGGTTAGATTCCTTGGGGGGGGTGGTACTATCAGTTGTTTTTTTTTTTCTGGAGTCTTCTGATTGGTTATTGGTACTTAGAATCCAGTCAGCCAGGGGCCAGCAGGTGGCATGGTGGGTAAGTACAATGGACTCCCATGTGGCCAATAACAGTTCAAGTTCCAGACCTGGTGACTTGCTTTCTCTCCCTCTCTCTCTGATCAAATTAAAATAAATAAATAAAATAAAGTTAAATATAATAATTCTTAAAAAAAAAAAGAGAAATAATCTAGTCTGCTAATGATGCTACTGAAATTCTTCACTTGGAGCAAGCCCAATAGCCGAGAGGACAAAGTGAACTCTTCAGAGATCCAACAGACAATATGTGGAAAAAGTAAATGATTTAGGATAATAATGAACATATTTTGCCTAATTCCATCTCATTCCCAGAACCTTATGACACAGCTTCTAATAAAGTTTGATAAACTAGGCTGTTTTGTGTTTTTGCTTGTTTGTTTTTTTTTTTTTTAGAAAAAAACTGTGTGTGTGTGTGTGTGTGTGTGTGTGAGAGAGAGGGCATGCACATTTTCTAGAAAAAGATAGGGCATGGTCACCGTGCAATCCCTTCTCCAGCTCTCCTTCTGTTCCGGACTTTGGACATGTATCCACATGCACCCAGTGTGTTTCTTAAGCCACTGGGTCTGGGACTCCAACTGCATAGTTGGCTATGTGGAATCGAGTTGCCTTAACCACCAGGCCATGGAGCTGATCCAGTAAACTAGGTTTTAAATCAAGTTCACAACAGAAGATGCTTAATCATACATGTCAGTTTCATTCAATTCACCCTCATTTTGCTACATGTAGAATAAAGTGCCTCCCCTAGATTTTGAGCCTAGCATTTGTGTATCCATTAGGGTATCAAAAACAAACATAGTACACTTAAATAAGGATAATCTGAGGAGAGTCTAACTAGAAAGAGGTAGGTGGTGTGTACAGTAACCACAGAAAGTAGTTCAGGAATTCAGGTCTAGCAGCACAGCAATAGCAGACTTATCACCATACCTACACCCAAAAAGACGAGAAGAAAGAGGTTACTGGAACCAGAGAGCAGATAATTAAGAAAAGCCGGTCATCTTGAGAGGAGTAGAGACAGTCACTTGTGGGCATATCCCAAGCTAAGGTGATCCCACAGAGAGGGGGCCATGGAAATAAATACCCTAAGCCCATTCTTGTCCTTCTTCTGCTATTCTGCTGGGGCAACCATTAGTTAAACCGAACCAGAAGCCAGGGAGCTCAAGGAACCCTCTGAAACAAAAAGCAGGATGAAGGATATAATGTGACTCTAGAGAGGGAAACAGGAGTTATTTGGCATAAATTGGTATGATGTGAGTAATTTGTTATCCTGTGTAGTCAGGTGTTGGGCATGCTGTCCACTTATAGAGAGAAAGAATTAGGGTTATATAAATGTGAGTATTAACTGCCCAAGTGTTGGGGAACAAGTTAGTAAGCCAGCTTCCTCTGGACAGCTACTGTTGGCAAAGCAAAGCAAACAAACAAACAAACAAACAAAAACCATGATCTATCCTACTCTGGCCTCGAGTTAGTAGGATTTGGTAATCAAAGATAGAATAGGATATCTTGTCTCCAGAGTATATATTATGGTAACCACATATTTTCTGGTTAAGCCGATTTTAGATTGCTGTCTATAATGTACTCTACAGTTAATAAGCATACAATGAAAGTTGATATAGAACATGGGAGACAGGCATATCTGGTTTGCATTTCTTCAATTTCCCAACTTATGACCATTTCACCATTCAAACCTCCTAAGTATCCTGAATGTACTCTGAAAACCACTGCTCTAAAATGGAAATGATGTGCGATTTTAGAACATTATTCAATTTATTTTGGAGCTATCTAGAGGTGAAAGTTTTGTATAGTCCACTCTGAAGCCAACTGAAGTCTAGGCCAAACAAAAGTAATTGCTTTTTGCTCCTATGTTCAGAAGCACAGGAAGTGCTATCAGAGCCAACTCCTAATCAGGTTCTTAAGAAGAGAATATTTGACAGCGTATTTGTCCCTTCTTTTTGGATGCAGGCATTAGGAAACTGGGCCACCTCTTAAAATATTTGCTATTGATTTTTATGAGGTTGAAAGAATGCATGAAGCTTATAAACATGCAATCTAGAGGTAGGGGTTTAGACAGCACACCACCAAAAGGAAGTTCAGGAAACCTTTACAAATCCTGATTCATTTTTATAGGCAATAGTGCCCTCTTGTGATTAATTTCCGAATAAACATCTGATGACTTGCATGACCAGTGAGTTTCAATTAACCATGCTGATTAAGGCAAAGAACCTCCTTGGCACTACAAAAACTTGAAAGTGTTCTTCAGATTTGTCTGGGTGGGGAATGGTACTGTACAATCACAAAGTATCCAATTAAACCTCTTTGGAAGTGATGAGCCTGACACCAACATGGCGTTAGACCAACCAAAAAGCTATAAAATCAATTAAGAATGTCTATTTTTCCTCATAGCCAAGAGGTGGAGGTATTCATGGACCAGCTCTTCCAAATAGCCATAGGACATTAGGATGTGATTCTTAAGTAGGAACTGAATCATACGTGATTCATTAACTGGTAAAATCACTTTGGTATACACAACTAGTTGGTAAGCAAACTATCTGGATAAGCAGGACAGCTCATTCATTACCTCCCCGTGTGGGAAAATCATTGACTATGTATGACTGCAAAACTTACCACAGGTAACTACTAGAACCGCTAGATCAGAATCATCTTTGAGTAATCAGTGGCAAGGGAGTGTCAACAACATTAAGGTCTTGAAATGGAGTGGGTACGTGTACTTCCAATAACAAAACAGGACTAGCGATAGCTAAGGAATTTAAGATATACAGACTAGGTGCACATGCAACAATTTAAAAATTAGGAGGTTCTGGGCCAGCCCTGTGATTCAGTGGTGAAGGGAGCTGGATACCACATGGCTGACAACAGCTTAAATCTTGTCCCTGGAGGCTTGAAAACACCCTAGGCATGTGTATGTATTTGCCCTAAAATTCCAACAAGATGGAGGAATGGAGGAGAAGGGATTGTAGCATGACTACATCAAACTGGGAGGAGTTTCCTTCCTCTCTCTCTCTCTCTCTCTCTCTCTCTCTCTCGGAGAGACAGAAAGTGAGAAATAATCCCCCAGGAGTGGATGGCTATACCACAATTCCTTCTCCTCTATTCTCCTTTGGGGATTTTGGGTACACACACCCAGTGCACCCAGTGTGAGTTTTAAGCTGCCGGATCCAGGACTTGAACGATGGTCGACTACGTGGGAGTCCAGCGATGTAACCATTACACCATCTGTTGGTCCCAAATTAGGAGGTTCTTAATGAGTCAAGGTTTTCAACCAACTATAAATGAGAGGAAAGCTACAAACAGCAAAATCATCAGATTTAGGATTTGAAACTGTAATCCAAGAAGCAACTTTCAGGTTTATATCATGTAGAAAAACCTGTGGGATGTAACATGACATGTTTTCAGTTACAATCAGCCATTATTGTTTTCATGCATGGTGCTGTACAAAAAAATAAAAATTTGCAATTGATAGCCTTCAAATCAACAAAATTATTTGACAATTACCACTGTTTACATCTTAAATTTTACCACTATAGATCATAAACTTTAGATTTTGCAGTGACTCATGTTAAGATTTAAAATTCTCAGAAATTCAAACTACTATATGTATAGTCTATGTATAAATGAGCAATTTTGGTTGTTTTATATTTTAGCTGTAACATAAATTTTATTTTAGAGGCATTAGTCTTTTATTTTTAGCATTTCTCAACTATTTTAGAGAGCTACATACGTTCATTCTTAATCATTAGGAATAATAACTTACTGGGACCAGCAGACCAAGTAATGGTTATGTCCCTGGACTCCTATGTGGTTTGAGTCCTGGATCTGGTGGCTTAAAACTCATGCTGGGCATGGGGCCGGCAGGTGGTGTGGTGGTAAAGGACTCCCACATGCTGTCCGCGGTTCAAGTCCCAGACCTAGTGGCTTGCTTTCTTGCCTTCCCTCTCTCTCACACACTCTGGTCAAAATGAAATAAATCAAGAAATAAACAAATAAAGTTAAATAAAATAATTCTTTAAAAAAATTCATGCTGGGCATGTCTGCATGCATGTCCAAGATCTCAAGAGAATGAAGGAGAAGGAATTGTAGCATGGTCACTCCACAAGGGAATGATTTCTTGCTTTCTTTCTTTCTGGCAAACGCATGTGCCTTATAGCAAAAATCTGTCTCTTAAAAAAAAAAGACAGGAATATTAAGTCACTAATGTGCTTAGATATTATTAATGAATTTGCCCCCGAATAAAAATTAGTTTTGTTTTCTTTTTTAGTCATTGATACAATGTTGGAAAAAATTTATTGTTTCAAAATACGTTCCAATCATTGTTTTATTCACTGGAAAAGGAGTGTATTACTATTCGTTTTCTCTCAGATACAGGGACAAAGTCTGCAGAAACCAATTCTCTCAGAAAGGGCAACATGTTTTTTTTATTACTATTTTTTAGTTTTTGCTATATCGTGTGTTAGTTTGCCAGAGGGTGCCAGAGAGAGAGAGACACAGAGAGAAAGTGAGAAATCATCTCCCCGACCCCGCAGCCAGGGAGTAGCCACACCACAATTCCTTCTCCATTCTCCTCTCAGGATCTTGGGCATTCATGCACATGCTCCTGGCATGTTTTTCAAGCTGCTGGGTCTGGGATTTGAACCTCAAAGTTGGCCATGTGTGATTCAGCACCTTCTCCACCTGCTGACCTCAGGATAAACTTCTTGATGTACAAATGTGTAGTCTATTTTTAAATGAGCAAGCTTTTAACACATAGGCTGAAGAGATACACAACAAACCATTCTTACAACATATATCTTTAATTAAATTGATATTGGTGGGTTAAAAACATCAAGTGAGAAGATGACAGCTAGGGAAATAAGGTATCCTATGACTTTTTATAATAGAATGTTTAAAATTTTTAAAAATGAGAAACATCTATTGGTTTTCTGTAACTGAAGAGAGAAAACTAACCAAGTGCCATCTTCCCAGTTCTTGAACAAGCAGAGACCACAGGAAAATAATTCATACATAAGCAGCACACACAGGGAAAACAATTGCTAACTTTTTGTATGTACTTCTGTTTCTCAAATTGTTGAGAATAAATTTGCCCAGTTAGGATTGAGCAAAAATAACATGTAAGGAACATTAAAACAGGGAGCCTCTGGTCTTAAGAGTGTTTTGGAGAATATAAAAAAAGAAATCACTCAAATAGTATAATTTCGTATGTAACATCACCATTTAAAATTTTAATTAAAATGACTAAAAATGATCTTTTAAAAAAGTCAAAAAGAACTTAGGGGATAAAACTCATAATAAATTTACTATCAGTAGTAACTTGATGCAAAAATATAAATTCTCTCATTTTGATAAACATGAATATAAAATCTTCTGTCTGTATTCTAGACTTTCCTACATTTTCAGTAAGGCGTGAGTCATGCCAGGTCACAGCTAAATGACTCAACATTTTCAGCTAAATAGGCTGTTTACACAATATACACATTCTTTACTTACAGAGCAAAATAAGCTTAACACTTTTATATTAAAAACCTGGGATACAGTAGGATTAGTAGCACCATGTAAAATAATTCTTCCCCCAAACTGCAGTCTTTTATTTTACTCAGTGTGATTCTTCTCTTAATTGAATTTTTAATGTGCCGTTCTAGTAACTGGGCAAAATATATAATCTTCATCTTATAAGCCTTGGAGAAAGTCATTCTGGACCCAAAAAGCAAAATCCACTTTCTAATTTCTTTTGTAGCAAAGTAATCAAGACCTTGCTCTGGCACATTGCGGAGGTACAGCTGAATCTTCATGTTTACTAGTCAGTACGTTCTCTTGGTCAATATATAGTAGCACCATTGGTGATAGCAGTGGTAAAGTTGGAGAGAGTGAGACATTGCATTCTGGGAATTTTATATATATATATCACATTTAAAAACACACAAGGAATTCTCCAAAATGTTATGTCCTCTTCATGCATACTTGACATCGGCTAATACGTGTCCTCAAGTCTCCTGCTTTCAGTGTTTCTGATTGAGGTTTACTGGGAAATGAGAAACAAGACAGATTTACCTTTTCTGTTATTTCATTTCTATTATTAGTTCTAATACATATGCAAAACATGCTCTTTGTGTTAAGTAGCTTTCCTGGGATGTTATCCTTTACTTTTGGGTAATGAGATTGAATGCAGTGACTGGAATGGCCTCTCCCCACCATTATTATCTATATTTGTGCCTGTCTCTCTCTGATACCTTTTTCTCTTTCTCTGATAGGTTTCTATAATACTTACAGAATGAAGGAGATCTGGGCAACTAATGATGAATACATGATAAGAGCCATAAGAAAAGTATCAAGTGGGACCAGCAGTTAGCATAATGGCTATGTTGCTGGACTCCCATGTAGTCGACCGCGGTTTGTGTCCCGGACCCAGTGGCTTAAAACTCATGCTGGGCGAATGTGCATGCGTGCCCAAGATCCCGAGAGGAGAATGGAGGAGAAGGGATTGTGGCATGGCTATCCCTCCCAGGGGATGATTTCTTGCTTTCTGTCTCTCTGTCTCTCTCTGTCTGTCTGGCAAGCACACATGCCCTATAGCAAAACCCTCTCTCAAAAAAAAAAGTATCAAGTGATGATAAATCCAAAGAAGCAACACACAAAAATAAATTTAATTTGAAAAAATCATTCAAGGGACCAGCAGATGGCATAGCAGTTATGTTGATGAACTCCCCCATAGTCGACTATCGTTCAAATCCAAGACCTGGTGGCTTAAATCTCAGGCTGGTTGCATGTGCATACATGTTCAAAAGCCCCAGAGGAGAATGGATGAAAAGGGACTGTGGTGTGGTCATCCCTCCAGGGAGTGATTTCTTGCTTTCTGTCTCTCGGTCTATCTGGTGAGCACATGTGTCGTATAGCAAAAATCTCTCAAAAGAGAAAAAAATAATTCAATAGAGGGACCAGCAGTTAGTGTAATGGCTATGTTGCTCGACTCCCATGTAGT
>NW_006159543.1:1478938-1489710 GCF_000334495.1 Tupaia belangeri chinensis | reverse complement strand
CCCAAGATCCCGAGAGGAGAATGGAGGAGAAGTGATTGTGGTGTGACCATCCCCCCTAGAATGTGATTTCTCGCTTTCTGTCTCTCTGTCTCTATTTGTCTGGTGAGCACAAGCGCCCTATAGCAAAAACCTCTCCCCAAAAAAGGAAAAAATAATAATTCAATACATTGAAGAATTCTAAGGCACATGTATCCTATGTAGTCTTAATCATTCCATCACTTGAATGAGAGCCTTAAAAACATCCTCAGGAGGGAGATCACAGAACTGGGGGAGTAAACAGACTATAGCTTCAATTCCTGGGTGGCATCAATCTAGCTGAACAGCTGCTTACTTGCTATTAAACAGGTCACATAACCTTTCCTTGTCTCTATCTTTTTTGTTGTCAAAGGACTACTACTAACTCATCTTAGGACAGCACTTACCTAATATTAGTCCCATCTGCTTTTCTGATCTGAGAAAAGTATATGAGTAGAACAAGCAAGAATAAAGGACATAAGTCCAATGCATTTCTAATATGTGCTGGGGACAATCCATCCATGAATTATTTTTCTCTTTCTTAGCATTTCTGAAGGAAGCCTTGGATCTGAACTGAAGCCATAAGCACCTTACCTGAACATGTCTGACACATCTACAGTTGCCAGCCAAAAGCTATAGGAGTTGGCATAGTAGTTACAGGTACCCCGCCCGTGACATTCGATGAAGGGAGCCGAACGAAATTCTTCCAAGCAGGAACCAGGAGAGGCTAGGGCTTGACCTGAACCTTCTGCCCCTGCACTTGTATGCTAGAAAAGATAAGGGAAAATGTGCCAAAATACCCAAGTGCCATAATGCCTTAGTGACCATCCAAAGATGTATGCTGAGCTTGGTCAAAAATTCAAATCCAGTGAACAAGGGTTAGAGTTAAGAAAATTGTATCCACACTAAAGGTAGTCAAAAAAGCAATAGGTAAATTATGAAAATATGGTTCAGAAAACTTGTGAGGGGGTACACAAGGCTTTTATAGAAGTTATTTGTGGTTCAAGCTTCTTCCTCTGCACATGACATGGAATCCTTATACTGGGGCAAAATGTAGATCTGATGGACAGTCAGCTATGATGATAAAGGCAAGAAAGAGTGCTTCATACCATCATGAATGAATAACCAATCCACAGAGATTCCCATCCCTGAGGACAATGAGGAATCTGGATGGTCTGACTGTGAACTGCAATCACCACAGCTGGAGCTTCACATACTGCACATCTGGTAAAGGAAAAGGAGAGAGAATATAATAAACAGGATATGTGAGAAATAGAGATCTCCCTTCTCTGGAAGACTTCCTGCTATGGAGGCCTGTAAGGTGTCTTTAATGTTCAGAAAAGGAGAAAAATGTACTTCAAGAAATTGCTTTCACATATGCACTATCTCCCAATATATAAAATAAAGTTATAAACTAAAACTATAAACTTTTTTCAAAAAACTTCAGAACCACTGCTATAGCATTTCTATTTTCCATTCTATCCTAAATATATATTCATGCATACTATAGTTGATGCCATCATTGCTGTAAGAGTTTGGTTTACTGTATTGTACGTACTATGAGCTATTAAAGTGCCTAGATGGAGTGTAGATATTTGGTAATGCTGAAACCATGGTAAGAACAATGTCTGATAAATGGGAAAAGATAAGAAACATACTTTTTCAATCTCTGCACATTATCCTTGGTCCAAAGGACATTTATTAATTATTTGGCTCTATTTGGAAAACTAGCACATATCCAGAATGGTAGGCAGGTAACCAGGCACTTGGACATGTGGCTGAAATCTATAAAATCAAGTAAAACAGCAACAGAGTGAATACAGCTGAGTCTATCAGATCTTTAAAGAGCATATGGGAATATCTTGAAATATGATTTAGGCTAATTTGTCAGTTTATCTACATAATAGGTAATGTATTAGAGGGCTTTGTACTTAGTAGTGACAAAAATCTTACAGAGGGTCTACACACACACACACACACACAAACACACACACACACACACACACACACTCTCAAAGGATTTAGGCAAATGTATTAAAAAGAGCACCATACATTTTCTTCTAAGGCTGAATTAGGTTTAATTTTTACATTCAATGTCAAAGAAACTAGTCTCTCCAATGATTCATCTTTTATGGTTACTGTAATCCTGGGTCATGATCAGAATAAAAATGGTAACATCCAACATGCCTAGTAGATTGAGTTAAACTAGGCTTCCATGGTACCAAAACCCTAGGAAATCTCTATTGTTTTCACTTCACGCTCCATATCTCAACTATCATTTCCTCCTTCTCATAGCTAGGCAACTACCAAATCCTATTTAATCTAATAACATTATACATGTCACTCCACCCTGAGTTCGAATCCACTCGATATATCAGGACAATGGCCATACCCTTAATCTATCTGATTTCTCTACTTTAGGACTATCCCTTCTGTAATCTAGGTTCCACACTTGGGGCTCTGTAATTTTCCCTGGGGTGTAGCTCAAAAATTTGTCTGAGCTCCTTTATATATGTACCCAACAAATTCCAAACTACAATTTAGCACTGAAAGTCTTCTACCATCTGGGCCTATGTTAATTTTCCAATCTTTTCTCCCTGTGTAACTTTTACATACTATATTCTAGACAAATTAATTTATTACCCATTCTCATTCTCTCTACTTAAATCTTTCTACTTCATAACTTTCTGTGCCTCAAGTACTTCCAATTTGTCAAGGACTGACAAGTTCAAAGCACATTTCTTCCATATAGTTATCCCAGATTTCTTCAGTTGGAATTAAACATTTCTCTCCTTATGATTTTGTAACATTTTTATTAGACATATTGTGGTATTTAGCCCAAACTTGATGTACATTAGATTAATGTATGTATACTTGCCTAATGACTAGACTATGTGTTCTTTATATATCATACTATGCCTATCACTGAACCTGGTCAAAAAGAGATTCCTAATAAATATGAATGTGATTCATAGTAAATATGAATCAAATATAAATACTGAATTGAATATTGAAATGTACCTCTGCTTCACCTAATCTGCAGGATTATCAACAGATTACCAGCTCTGGACTCATTTATGACTAGCTAAACTAAGAATTGGTAAAAGTCAGAGCTAAATCAATTTCTCACCGACTAATGAATGGCTGAATGCTCTGGCCTTTCAGGGGTTCCATGTTCATTGGCATGGGCTCTGGAGTGGAGAGCCAATAAGAATAATCATTTCTCGAAGCAAAGTTGCAAACATTATTGATGTTGCAAAACATGAAAGGCATGGTGCTGAAGCGACGAAGGCAGCTGCCAGCCGTCCCTAGGAAGAATTGGAGAGAAAATGATGAAGAACTACGTCATGGTAATAATTTAGTTTCTTTTAAAATAATAACAGGGACCAGCAGTTGGTGTAATGGCTATGTCACTGGATTCCCACATAGTTGGCCGCAGTTCAACTCCTGGACCCGGTGGCTTAAACTCACACTGGGTACGTGTGTGCATGCCCAAGATCCCGAGAGAAGAATGGAGGAGAAGCAATTGTGTCATGGCCATCACCCCTGGGGGAGTGATTTCTCATTTTCTGCCTCTTTGTCTCTCTCTGTCTTTCTGGCGAGCATATGCATTCTATAGAAAATCCCCTCCAAAAAAATAATTACGATAATAATAACAAAAAACCTTTCAAGGAGAAACTTCCTCTCATTTCTTAGCTAATAAATATACTTTATTTCTTAAATTCTAAGATTTATTCATATTTTAATATTTCTAAAATCAGGATATATTTTACACTGTTTGTGGACATTTATTGTTGTAACTTATTATATATTTCCCACAGCTGTTTTTAAGCTGGCAATGCATCTTAAAAACAATGATGTATTATGGAGAATATTTAATAATTTACTGGGTACAAGTAAACACCCACTGAATCCTTACAATATGATATCAATATTTCCTGCTCCAGGCTGCTCTCTCTTCTTCCATGATATCCCCAGTGTGTATCTTGTGTTTGCAATCTCTTTAAGCCTCAGAACAACGGTAGTATTGACCAATAAGCACAGTAACCACAGTCAGAGTTGGAAAAAGGCAAACAAAATAAGAGGATAAGGAAGACTGTGAGGAGAAACCAAAAAAAGTAAATCATCTTTGAATTTCAGAGCTAGTTGGAGGAATAGGAGTTATCATCACCAGTGATCAAGCCTTTCTTTTTTAAATTTACTCCCAAAAGAATGGTAAAAAGGGATGGATGAATGTAAATAAATTAATTTAAAAAAAAGGGATGGACCACCCACACTAAGTTTTATGTGGTATATCTTTTTTTAAAATGAATGTAAATAAATTAATTTAAAAAAAAGGGATGGACCACCCACACTAAGTTTTATGTGGTATATCTTTTTTTAAATTTTTAAATTTTTAAAATTTCATTTTCTTTTATACAGTCAATCACATTATTTAGCTTACAATGTGAATATTATAACATGTGAACATTTCTCCCTAGTCTAGTTGACTAAACTATAAAATATTTTTAACAGAAATTGGCACGTTTCTTTGTCCCATTAATGCTTTTCCTTCCCCATTTTTCTTTTAATTGTTCCTCCTCAAACCCTGCTCCTTCACACACACTAAAAGGACATAGAAACACAGTAAATGGATATAAATTAAGTGGTATATCTTAATTTTTAATATCTGAATTTTTTTCATCAGAAGTTATAGTGATACTGTGCCGGTATTAAGATACTAGTTTTTGTCTCTCAGACAAACCCATCCCTCTATATTTCATTCTGTAATTTACAAACCACATGTCTACCTTGGCAATGATCATTTTTGGTGTTTTGTAACAGTTATATTTTAAAACAAACCCTTATATCAGTCTTTTTTAAATTTTATTTTATTATTTTTAAATTTTTTTATTCATTCAATCACATTATTTAGCTTACGAAGTGAACATTTCAATATGTGAACATTTCTTCCCAATCCAGTTGATCAAAATATCTTCAACCAATAACACCACACCTCCCCTCCCATCAATGTTCTATCTCTGTATCCCTCCTCCAAATGTCCTTCTTTAGGTCCCACTCCTCCACACACACCATATCTGACATTCACACCCATCTCTTGTGTTTGTGGATACAAAGTAATGATCTAAAATTTAACATTAACGATTTAAAAAATACATAAACGGGGGACCAGTAGATGGTGTGGTGGTTATGCTGCTGGACTCCCACATGGCCAACTGCAGTTTAGGTCTTGGGCCTAGTGGCTTCAAATCGTGCTGGGTGTGTGTGCATGAATGCCAAAAATACTGAGAGGGGAATGGATAAAAGGGATGGAGGCATGGCCATCCCCCCCCCCCCCAGGGGAGTGATTTCTCACTTCCCTACTCACTGTGTCTGTCTGTCTCTCTCTGGTGAGGGGACTGGACCTGAGGCAAAAACATCTAATAAAAGAAAAAATATATAATTTACATGGGCTAGCCAGGTGGCATGGGGCTTAAAGCAACTGGATGCTACTTGTTCGACTGCGCAGTTCGAGTCCAGATTCAGTGGCTTGGAAAACACATCAGGTGCATATGCATGCAAGCCCGAAATCCAAAAAGAATGGAGAAAAAGGCATTGTGGTGTGGTCATCTTCCCTGAGGGGGGTGATTTTTCATGCCCCAACCCTGTGTCTCCAGAGAGTGCACACACCTTAAAACAAATTACAAAAAAAATTCATAAACTTACATTATTTTATTGCCAAAGGGTGTCTGTGCTTTCCAGAGAGAGACAGAGAAAAATGAAAAGGAAGAACATACGCCCTAATCAGTCATAATTATGCCACAACCCTTTCTCCTCCATTTCTCTAGCCTGTCAGAATTTGGGGTCTGTGCACATGCATTCCCAGCATGTTTTCAAACCACCAAGGACAGGATTCAAACTGGTAAGCCATGACTCTCCCATGGGGGAAAAATTTTTTTTTAAATAATTAAAAAAAAAAAAGAAAACTAATCTACTACCTAATTCACTAGGCTATGGGCCCAGCTTAGTAGATTAATTTTTTTCCTTTTCTTATAAAGAGATTTTTGCTATACACTTGCTGGAGAGACAGAGAGAGACAAAGAGACAGAAAGTGAGAAATCCCCCCCCCAACCCAGAGAGATGGCCATGGCGCAATTAATCCCTTCTCCTTTATTCTCCTTTCAGGATTTTGGGCATGCATGCACATGCTCCGGTGTGTTTCAAGCCTCTGGGTCTGAGACCTGACCTATAGTCAGCTATGTGGGATTCTAGTGCCTTATCCACCATACCACCTGCTGGCCCTAAAATACATTTCTTTGTGTTTTTACTATTATTAGTAGTATTTTTAGAGAGTTTTTTGTTTGTTTGTTTGTTTGTTTGTTTTTGCTATAATGAACGTGCGCTCACTGTAAAGACAGAGAGACAGAAAGAGAGAAATCACCCCCTAGGGGCAACGCTGCAATCCCTTCTCCATTTTCCTTTTGGGATCTTGGGCACACACGCACATGCACTTGGCGTGAGTTTTAAGCCACAGGTCTAGGACTCGAACCACAGCTGACTATGTGGGAGTTCAGTGACGTAACTACTACGTCATCTGCTGGTCCCTCGAAAATGCTTTTTTTCCCAGAGGTTTCGCTATAGGGCGCGTGCACTCTCCAGACAGAGAGAGACAGAGAGACAGAAAGCGAGAAATCAACCCCCAGGGGGGATGGCCATGCTGTAATCCTTTCTCCTCCGTTTTCTTCTCGGGATCTTGGGCACGCACGTACATGCGCCCGGCGTGAGTTTTAAGCCACCAGGTCCGGGACGCAAGTCACAGTCCACTACATGGGAGTACAGTGACATAGCCATTACGCTAACTGCTGGTCCCTAAAATGCATTTCTTAATGCATTAGTAGAGATTTAAAGAGCCTCAAGTGTTGGGGATTTTAACAAAGCCATACTTTTGAATCATTCCATTGAATTTATCTCCCAGAGGTTTTCACATCTCTTGGCAATGTGCCAATAATAATGTTCTTGTATAAAATGGGAAGTGTATGATAGTGAAAGTGACATAGGATAGATTACCCAAAGCACATTCACAGACAGATTGACATTAAAAGAAATTAGACATGACAGTCAAGGACTTGAAAATTGATTTCTTCAAAATTATGTCTGTGTACCTCTTGGAACTTTTCAATGTATCCAATGGGGTATCCTTATCTAACTGAAGAAGACTTAGAGAAGAACAGTAGTCTTTTCTTTTTAGAGGGATTTTTGCTTTAGGGCACATGTACTCACCAGAGAGATATAGAGATAGAAAGTGAGAAATCATCCCAATCCCTTCTCCTATATTCTCCTCTTGGGATTTTGGGCATGCACGCACACATGCCTAGTGTGAGTTTCTAGCCACCAGGTCTGGGACTTGAACCATTGTCGGCCATGTTCAGCGACATAACCATGACTCCATCTGTTGATCCACCAGGTAAACTATACCTGTGGATCATCAGAAGCATTTTTATACCTGGTGGATCATCAGAATCATTTGGAATTTTAATGCAGTTAGTTTAGGATGGGCCTAAGAATTTTTTAAAACTTTCTCCTTGTGGAAAATCATTGATTTAATTTTGTTTATCCATTCTGAAAAAAAAAAAAAAGCCAGAACAAAACAAACAGAAGAACTGGCTCAAAGTTACTGCCTCTAGGTCATGTGAGAGTGAATGACAACATAGCATAATTGAAAAGGGATGGATTAGGATCAGCAGGGTGCTAGATTCAAGTCTTCATCCATCACTTTCTAACTGGCTTTTATTAAGTCTTTAATCTCTTTGCAGTTGGCATATAAATGGAAAAACTGCTATTTGTCCTATATCTTTCTTCATTATATTTGTGAAAATCAAATTAGACAGACAATGGATACAAAAGTGTTTTGTATATTATAAAGTAATTTAAAATAAAAAGTGGGGGCAGGTGATAGTACAGTGGTAAGTAACGCAGCATGGAAAAGGTCCTGAGGTTATATCCTGGGACCTCCCTGAGAATGTGAGGCAAATAAATTTATGCCTGTGAACTGGGGCTAGCTGAGACTGAGGGTGGATTGTGGTGTAAAAACCCTGTTGGGGGCTCCTGTCTCTTTTTCTCTTTCCATGTCTCTATCACGGAATAAATATATTTCAAAAAAAAGGTTTATTTTATTTATTTATTTATTTTAAGAATTTTGCTATAGGGAGCATGCACTTCCCAGAGAGAAACAGAGAGACAAAGTGAGAAATCACCCTTCAGAGGGGATGGCCACAATCCTTTCTCCATTATTCTCCCGAGATTTTGGCATGCCTGATATAATTGTCATGTTGCCAGGTCTGGGACTCAAACAGTGGTCAGCCATGTGGGAATCCAGAATCTTAACCCCCCATGCCACATGCTGGCTCCCATTAAGAACATTTTTAAGAAATAAAAAATAAAAAGAACAGGTACATAAATGAAAGGTCTGTGATGATGAGATCAGTGAGTTGCCCACAATGATACAGAATCTTGGATTATAGTCTCTAAATTTTTTAAGAGAGGGTGAATTCATGTACTTCCAGTGCCTCCATTTTATAAAAGTATAAGGTTTTCTAGACTAATGGTTCCTAGTATGGCTTTCTCTCCCAAGTGGAAAAATTCAATCCATCTCTGCCATCCCCCCCCCCTCTTTTTTTGAGAGTTTTTTGCTATAGGGTGCATGTGCTCACCAGAAAGACAGAGAGAGACAGAGACAGAAAGCAAGAAATCACCCCCCAGGGGGGATTGACACACCACAATACCTTCTCTTCCATTCTCCTCTTAGGAACACATGCACATGCGCCTGGTGTGAGTTTAAGCTACTGGGTCCAGGACTTGAACTGCAGTCAACTACATAGGAATCCAGGGACGTAGCCATTATGCCAACTGCTGGTCCTGATCCTCTTTTTTTATATATCATAATCCTTTCACTGATCCAATGCAGAGTGCATTTATTTGATCAGGTAGCTTTTTTACTCAATACCAATGCTACAGTTCCTTCTATTCTTTGCTTAGTCATCAAGGTATCTCCCGTTTGACCCTTGTGTGAGTCCTAACAGAGACCCTATAATCCAGGACTACTCTTGGGATCTAATAATGGCTTTCCTGTGTCTGAGGCGTAATCTGTGCCAGAGTCAAAGCCAGTTTGTAGCGTCTAAGTCTGAATGCACACTTTAACTGCTCTTGTTTGACCAAATACATGCATTCTGAAAAATTATAGTGTCATACTGAAGAGCAGATCCTACTTTCTTTTTACATTGCATTTTTTAAATTGAATAGTGCTCAGAAACTTCTAGTGGTTCCTATTGACCTGATAGGAAGTTTACAGGTTTGAGTTTAATTATAAGTTACATTCTGACAATGAACAGAGAAAGCACAAACAAGGAATATTTTATAAGTGAAAAGCTAGAGACAATTATTGAAAGATATTACATTTAATTAAGTTAATTAAATTGATTAAACATCAGATGTTTCTCTAGAGATAATTAAATTAGTTTAATAAATGTTTCTTAATTGTAAAATTAAAAAGGAAAATGCAACATAAAGAAAGCAAAGGAAGGGAAGAAAGGTAGCAGAGGCAAGATGAAAAGGAGAAAAAGAAAATAAGAGAAAGAAAAGAGAAATGTAAGAGGGAGAAGAAAAATCTTGGACAAACCTCCACTTTATTTGGATTCATAAAATGATTTGTGACTATGGGTATCCATGAAAGTGGATGTGTCTACTCTAGTGTGCCACAACTAGTTTTCAGGTGTGGTTATATGCACTGAGAGCACAGTAGCAGAGCAGACCACTGGGATCTCTGTTGCTGTACAACTATTTTACATTATGGATTGAGATCTCAGGTGCCCTCTCACCACAGAGATGCCAAAAAATCTTCTTAGATATCTTTATGGTGATGTGAAGGTTAAGGTGGCTGGATCCCACATGACCAACTGTGTGGTTTGAGTCTTGGATGGGACAGTTTGAAAAACACACTGGGTGCATGTGTGTACATGCCCAAAATCCAAAGAGGAGAATGGAGGACTGTGGCATGACCATTTGTCCTGTGGGGTGATTTCTCACTTTCCTCCTTTCTGTCTCTCTAGATGAGAGTACATGCCCTATAACAAGAAAAAAAAAAGGTTCTTTTTGGGGGCAAGTAGGATAGTGAGTCCTGAAAGAGGCAGCTCCAGGTCAAACAATGTGATCTCAACACCTAAAGTCAAGATTCCAGGAAAAAAATCTTGAGGATGGAGGAGTCCTTGACAGTCAACCAGCTTCATCCCATCAAAGTACCCACTCCAGTATAGACAAGACACATGGGAACACATTAAATGAACTGGGTTTTGTATGGAAATATGGAGCTCTGCATAGCTTTAAGCTACTCTGCTAAAACTTTATAAAGCAAAGACACTTATTTTAGGAACTATACACTACATAATTAAGCAATAAATTTACTTTCTTTGATCTAGGAACCAAGATTCTCTTTTGAATTTATCTTTCAACTTGATGAAGACCAGTCTCAGAGAGGAGGAAACTATTCCCCATGAATTATAAACACTGCCCACTCAAGCAGCTGCTACACTTTAGAAATCCTAGGGAATATGTTTCCTTAATAACTAACCTAACTAAAAATAAATGTGACCCCTTTTGAAAATGCCTTGCTTTAAGTTAAGAATTGTACCTTATGCTAGCTGTTTAAAGCTTTTAGTTAAAAGTTAACTATTTATGTAAACATCATAGTGAAAATATTCAGTTGACCTTGACATAGTCTTCAA
>NW_006159543.1:1477975-1478907 GCF_000334495.1 Tupaia belangeri chinensis | reverse complement strand
GAAGAGCCCAAAGGATAGAATGATGCACTCTGGCCAAGGCTACTCTAGAACCCAACAGGATTTTCAAAACAATACCAAAATATGTAGTAATAAATAAGATGCCAGTTATCTCACCCAAGTCTTGACCGTGGGCTCTTTTATTTCCTTGTACATAGAGGAGAGAAAAACCTTCATAAATCTGGACTGTTCCCTGTGGGCATTGTGGTGCATCTGTTGTCTGGCTGTGGCGTGTGATGAGGAATCCATGGGCAACAGAGGAGGTTCCAGGGGGACCTGGAGGACCTTGTAATCCATCTGGGCCAGGGGGACCATCCAAACCACGAGTACCTATTTCCAGGAAATCACCAGTATAAAATACTAATTAAACTCTGATCCACTATATGGCTACTGATAACACCTAATAACTCCATTTATTGTCTGGCTGTGGCGT
The DNA here is from genome assembly GCF_000334495.1 of Tupaia belangeri chinensis. Taxonomy (NCBI): domain Eukaryota; kingdom Metazoa; phylum Chordata; class Mammalia; order Scandentia; family Tupaiidae; genus Tupaia; species Tupaia belangeri. The sequence goes on along the minus strand of NW_006159543.1, from coordinate 1,478,477 downwards.
GTGATGAGGAATCCATGGGCAACAGAGGAGGTTCCAGGGGGACCTGGAGGACCTTGTAATCCATCTGGGCCAGGGGGACCATCCAAACCACGAGTACCTATTTCCAGGAAATCACCAGTATAAAATACTAATTAAACTCTGATCCACTATATGGCTACTGATAACACCTAATAACTCCATTTATTAATTTATGCAATATTTATAGTGTCTCTAAAGGCACTGTCAGCTATCATGGGTTTGGAGACAAGTAAATTACAGCATCTGCCCTAATTTTTTTTTTTTCTGGCATTGCTTGAAGATATTAGGTGCTAAAATGCTGGGTAAATGAAACCTAGATGGAAAAAGAGATGCTTATTTGGGTAGCCTGTATGTTATCTTGTCTTTTGTTGCGCTACAGGAGTCCAAACCCCATGACCACATTTCAGTCTGCTGTTTTGCTCATCAATGAGAAAAGGAAGGGTGTGGTTGCAACCAGTCTGCCAGTTTCAGTGCTGAAAAGCAT
>NW_006159543.1:1450369-1477961 GCF_000334495.1 Tupaia belangeri chinensis | reverse complement strand
GGGGACTTATTCTCAGGCATACCTTTTTGTTGGGAGAATAGGCAGGGCATTCTAAAGAAACCTTTTCAAAATGTCTCTCTTTAATCTACCACTTATTCCCATTTCTTATTTAGCAAAATTACAATAAAGAAAAAAAGAATTCTAGAGTGCTGGGGGAATCTAAAGAAAGATTTTTAAAAATTCTTTTTATAAACAGGAGATACATATATACACACACACACACACATAAATATATATATATATATATATATATACATATACACACACACACACACGTGGATTTTCATTTCATATGAGTGTATGAATTCACAGCAGTGCCTATGATGAAGATGATACTAACTTATTTCTTTCTTAGAGATGCAGAATTAATGAAATGGTAGAATATGGGCTTTAGGAAGGCCATATGTAGCATCACTCCAACTTGTTGCCACTTATATTTTTTCCCAATAAAAAACTCTTTATGTAACTCTTTATGTTTATATTATTTAGAGTTTTATTTAATTTATCTAGAACTGCTAACATACGTAACCAATTCTGAGTTTATGATATTCTATTTTAGCAATTTTATGTTAATGCATTTCTTTATTGCAAGTTGATTCAAATTCTTGTAGGCTGAGTACAGATTTGCAATCAGGTAGCTATCAAACTCAATATTATTTAGAATACCTATTGATGAAGGACTTAAAATCTGCATATCAATGTTATCATCTCAGAATGAGCTGTCACAATGAGTCTTAAAGGTCTATAGGAATCACTTAAACATTTTGTTCATATTTACTGTATCTGATAGGGGAAATTACATCCTCTTGTGATAGTTTCAAATGTAGAAGGACTCATAATAGTTTCGAGGTGGTCAAGGGATTTAAATCAACACACTGAATACCTGGAAAACAATGATCTTGAGGAAGAGTTTGGTTTTCCAGTGCTCTAAACACATAAATAAGAGCAACCTTTGTATGCTTCTCTTATAGAAGCAAATCTCCTTGTATGTGTCTTCTGATTTTTCCCCAGCCCCAGATTCACCAGACAGCTGTGCTCCCTCAAGAGGAAGATCTCACAGCTCCAAGTGGAAGCCCTCCATCCAGAGGTCTCCCAGACTTAAAGACCACTGTCAGAAGCATCATTTTACTTGTGTTACCTGGTTGGCCTGGAAGGCCTGGGTCTCCTTTGCGCCCTCCTGCACCATCAAAACCAGGGAGCCCATTGCGTCCAGGGTCTCCTGGAGGACCAATTGGACCTAAAGAAAAAGAAATGGAGTTCACAAATGCGAGTAGAATAATTCCCCATCCAGACAGATCTAAGAAACTTAAGGTTCTTGAGACAATGAATTCATAACCTGATTTTATCTCAAATCAGATAAATGAGTCCAGACAAAATATGCAGACAAGGATTTAGCTTTAGTTTTAAACTTTCCATTGAATTCTGAAGAGATTCCCTTAACATAGCGGTTGTCTTCTTTGCTTCCAAAACCAAACAGAAGTGCATGTCCAAACTTTTGTTATCTATCCCATTGTACGTAAGGCTGTTACTGCCTCAGACACTTTATGAAAGAACTCAATCACTTAATAAGAGAGAAAGACTAAAATTAGCTATAGCTTTTTTTTTTTTGAGAGATTTTCACTGTAGGGCGCGTGCGCTCGCCAGACAGACAGAGAGAGACATAGAGACAGAAAGCAAGAAATCACCCCCCAGGGGGGATGGTCATGCCGCAATCCCTTCTCCTCCATTCTCCTCTCGGGATCTTGGGCACGCACGCACACGCGCCCGGCGTGAGTTTTAAGTCACCGGGTCCGTGACACGAACTGCGGTCGACTACGTGGGAGTCCAGCGACATAGCCATTACGCTAACTGCTGGTTCCCTAGCTTTTTTTTTAATAATCAAATTTGACTGTAGGCATTGAGTCAAATGGCCAACTAGAGAGCAGTTAGTTTAAAAGTCAAGGGAAGGCCAGCAGGTGGCATGGACTCCCACATGGCTGACTGTAGTTCAAATCCCAGACATGGTAGATTGCTTTCTCAACCCTGTCGTCACCCACTTGACTCTCTCTGATCAAGTTAAAATAAATAAATAAAATTAAATAAATAAATCTTCCCAAAAAGGAAGAAGAAGGAGGAGGGGGAGAGGTAGTAGTAGTAGTAGTCAAGGGAACTCAGATGGAAACTGATAGTCCACCAAGTCAGTCTTCAATCTTTCAGCTGGGTGAGGTAAAGAAAGCACCATATCTTAAAATCAATTTACATTTAATCACAGTTTTTAATATTAATCTAGTCTGTTCAAATTAGAATAGCCAGAGAAGTTAAAAGATGTCTGACTGGGTCTGAAATAAATTTGACCACAAAAAATAGTATTAAAAAAAAAAAAAGGAAATGCTACCTATGTTTGAAAAGGACCCAGTATTCTACTAGTTACTGAGACTCCTATTTTCAGAAACAAATTCTGAATATGTAAAAGGAGAACTAGGGAAATATTTTCAGATAGATAAACCTTAAAAAGTTGATCTGCAATGAGTACAGCAGTACATACATAGTCCCAGTTACCTGAGGCCGGAGGATTGCAAGTTCAAGGTCAGTCTAGGCAACATAGTGAGACCCTGCTTCTAAAAAAATAACAAAACATGATCTGCAAAAATACCTGGTAACCCTTGAGGTCCTGGTAGTCCTGGTGGGCCTTTTAATCCAGGCTGGCCAGGGATCCCTGGAGGACCAGGATCACCTTTGATTATAATACTCTGTCCTGAAGGACCAGGTAGCCCAGGAGGACCTAAGAGGCAAAACACACAAATTTGAAGGTGAAAAAGGTCAAAAGAAATGGATACCAAAGTGATCTAACTTCAGAATAAGAATTAGTTTGAAACAAGTTATAATTATTGGACTGTTGACATAAATAATAGAAATTTGTATGGGAAAACTAACATTATCTTACCTAGAGGACTAAAAACTAAGTAATTTCCTTAGGACTAGTGAAAAAAATTAGGCATATCATTTCTGTTTCCAAGCCTTAAGTATTAATCAGTTCAATAACTGAGTAATACTAATCCATTACAGTAAATCTAATCCATTACAAATCTATTCCCTGACAAGTTGATTCTGATTCTAACATCATTTGCAGTTCCTTTGTGTTGTCCTTGTCAAGAGACTCACTGAACTAGTGGAGAAATTTAGCAGATGCTCTATTTCATAGTCTATAAAAAACCACTGTAAGCATCTTAGGAAAAAAAAAACTATTTTAATATAAAAATCTATAAACATACATATATGTCTTCCTCGAGTGATCTGTTCAATTGGATATGAGGAAATCAATAATAAAGGCCAACAAAATTTTCAATGAAGCATTCTTGTTGGTCCTGCATTTATCTTAAATTTAAAAGGTCTGCTATAATTATTACATTAATAGAGAATTTAAGAGATTAGTAAACAGGGGAAGAATCTTTCCTATTTCCTCTCAGCTGTTAGAGACTTTGACAGTTTGGCTAAAAGACAGTTTGAAAATATCTAAATTCTTTTTTTTTTTTTTGAGAGGTTTTTGCTATAGGGTGTGTGCGCTCGTCAGACAGAGAGAGACATAGAGACAGAAAGCGAGAAATCACCCCCCAGAGAGGATGGGCACGCCGCAATCCCTTCTCCTCCATTCTCCTCTCGGGATCTTGGGCACACACGCACACGCGTCCGGTGTGAGTTTTAAGCCACCGGGTCCGGGACACGAACCGCGGTCGACTACGTGGGAGTCCAGCGGCATAGCCATTACGCTAACTGCTGGTTCCCAAAAATATCCAAATTCTTTGAGGTGCTTAAGTATCAGGTATAACAAGCTTCAGGAATAAGTCTTACCTGGGGGGCCAAGAAGTCCTGGTTCCCCCTCGGGTCCAGTTGAACCAGGTAATCCACTGGGTCCTTTCATTCCTGCAAAGAAGGTACATAAAATTGCAAGACAATTTAAAAGGAACACAGCCTTTACCCAGGCAAATCAGCGCATGGGTATCTCAACACAAAGGAGTTTAATGTAAAGGGAAACTTCAGCACATCTGTTTAAATACCTGGGAATCCTGGAACACCAGGGAGACCAGGATCTCCTTTCATTCCATTGAGACCTGGCCGGCCAGGATTACCCTGAACAAATAAATAAAATCATTAAAGTTAGAAAAAAAGACCAAGATATTATCTTATCTTGGATAGATAAATTCTTATTTAAAAATACAAGAGTATCTTTAATTTTAGGGAGAGAGGAAGGGGAGTGAGGACATGGGTATTGCATAATGATTTACAGCACTGTCTCTAGAGTCAGACTTTCAGGATTCAGTGACCAATTTCTTCTCTTATTAGCCTGTGTGACTTGATTATTTAAATAATTAAATAAACTATTATTTTTTAAAAAAGAATGATAAAGTGCGAAGGACACAGCAAAAATATAATATGGCCTATTAATTAACTGGCTTGGAGGACCATAAAAATCATTGGAAGAAGAGTCAAAAATAACTCTAGAATGGGTCTAAAGGAGAATATAGAATAGAAAGATAATTTAGGAGACTATCGTATTAGTCTAAGTACAGGATAATAGAGTTCATATTGGTATAAATGAAAAAGAGGCAAGTTTAGAACGTCTTATTGTGCCAAAATACAATAAAGTGCTAAAAGATGGAAGGGCCATATGAGGAAAACACAAGATCCAACTGGAATGAGTATCCAAATCTGCAACAATGTGAGTATTAACATAAGAAACAATAGTTTAAATAACTAGAAATCATTGCAGGGCAGTTGGTGAGGGAGAAGTAACACAAATGGACCCACATGGGAAAGGTCCTGGGCTTGCATCCCTGAGCAGGTAGGGTACATGCTCCAGTGATCTGAGCTGGCTGGGATTGGGAGTGGCTTACAGCATGAAGACTGTTGGAGATGCCTTCCTCTCTGTCTCTACCTCTCTCTTTCTCTGTTTGTCCCTCTCACATAAAATAAATAAATAAATAAATAAATGCTTTTAAAAATTTGTAAATCATGGAGAAAAAAGAGAAATCAAGGTAAGGCTCTTGCTTACAGTAGGGCCGATTGGTGTACATGAAGGTAGTGCTAGAGATGGAAAATCATCATTTTGCTACTATCTCACTAGAGATTGGTTGAGGAAAAGTTATTAATATAATAGGTGGTAAATCTAAAGGAAAATTTTTATGAGCAGTATATTTGCGTGATCCTGATGTGCTTTCCCTCAGTTTTGCTCATTAGTTGCAAGGGTCAAAAACAGACATATAATGGAGAAACCAGACAACTTGACCAGGTGATCAAAATTAAAATCACAAATGAGGGACAGATAGAAATCATAGGCCTTCTTATCTGTTACCCGTAGAAGGACAAAACATCACTCTTGTAGTTTCCAGCTGGGAATACATAACCTGAATCTAATTGTGAAGATATATTAGATATAAGAAAATTGTGAAGAAATATCAGATAAAAGAAAAAATATTCTATTTTTAAAATGGGGGAGCTACAATTATTTTTAAAATGTCAAGGTCATGAAAGAAAAATTTGGTTTAGGAATGGTTCCAGATTGAAGGAGACTAAAGAGATATGACAAATACAGTACGTGATTTGGTCTGAATCCTGTATAGGAGGAAGAAATGCTGAAAAGGACATTACCAGGCCAATTGACAGAACAGGAACATGAAAGGTAGACATTAAAGTATCTTATCTAAGTTAAGTTTCCTGAAAGTAGATAACTGTACTGTGGCTATATAAGAGAACATCTTTAATCTTAGGAAATAGGCATTTAAGAATACTTAGTAATAAAAGGAATATGATAGATGCAGCCTATTCTCTAAGTTTGTATCTTTCATGAGTGAGAGAGACAGAGAGACAGAACCCTCAACAAGATCTTGATGCTGTCATCAAACTTCAGCCAACCCTGGATCATGGGCATGTGTGTTCCAGGTGTGTTCAGGGAGGCCTCCACACTGAAACCTAAACATTTTCATGTGGGTCAGCATCACAGAGCATTGCATTTTGCCACTACATCACCATCTGGCCCTATATATATATTATATATGTTTATATATGTTATATATATATATACACACACACATATATATGATATATATATTCTATATACAAATATACACACCCTAAATATATATATATACACACATGTGTGTGTATGTATTTATAAACACACATGTACATACATGCAGAGAGAGAGAGCAAATGGGGCAAAATGTATCAGGCAGTATTCTTGAATACAGGCATGATGACATGTGAACTAGAGGCACATGAGAGAATGAGGTGGGAAGTGAGAAGAGAGTAGCGAATAAAGAGAGAAGTAAAAATTTTAAGTCTAGGTAACCAGAAGAGTAGAGGTATCAAAGGAATAAAGATTAGATATTGGAAAGTTTTAAGGGAAATTATTTTAGGTCTTTTTTTTTTCTTCTATAAAGTGGCATTTGGAGCTAAAAGACAGCCCTACCATATTGGCTGCCAACTCTACCCAAAATCCTCTTGAATAAATGGAAGAAGCTTTGAGAATCCATAAAGTAGAATGTAACTCTCCGGGTCATTAAAACCAAGATAGAAAACACATGAGTGGAGATGCCATTATTCTTTTTATAGGTGAAGACAGAAATCCAGTGTCTGTTTTTCTCATAGAGACAAAGCTGAAGTGTGCAGTGGAGCTGAAATTTGACCTTAACTTACCTAATTTCAGTCTAAAATATTCCCACTGACCATAATTACTTCCCTATGGATGGATTCATTCACTTGCAATGATGATACACATGTCTCCTTTGCATAAATTTACTTTCACTGAAATGAAGGCTTCTTAAATGTAACTACTATAATTTCAAAGACTTCAGGTAAAGTATCTTTTGAGGAATCCTTTTACAAAAATACAGCAAAGTCTTGTTAGTTATAAGACTATAGGAAACTTGCCTTCAACTTCCTTTTTAATTTACCAGCAAGCCATGCATAGAACCTGTTCAGTGGGTGCTAATTAAAATTATGCAGTTTAGAATTTTCATTTCGTATGCAAACACCCACACTCCTCTCTCATGAAATATCTACTCCCATTTCCTACCGGGAGTCCTGGTGGTCCTTGATCTCCTTTCAAACCAGGCAAGCCAGGCTGCCCAGGTTGGCCTGGGTTTCCCCTCTCTCCTTTAATACCTCCATTTCCAGGGAGACCCCGGGGACCTTCTGGACCTGGGAGACCTTGATAATGCACAACAAATGACCATATTTCAGTATAACATAAGAATAGCATAAATGTCAGGCTTTACAAAATATCAATCATCTCACTATTAGTTTGCAGAATAAAATCCCACTATCCTGATTCCCTTTCTAGTATGATTTGAACTGGGTTAAAATAAACTTTTGTTACTAATAGTGGTTTGCAGACATTTTTATTTTACATTTCATTATAAAGTAAATTCATATCTAAATAAAGTACTCAGGGTATAATAACATTTGCTTCTTTAATCCGTAACAAAGTGTTTGACTTTAAGTAAAATGAAACAGACACTGTAGGACATTGTTCTTAAATTGAAGTATGCATCAGAATCACCTGGAAGGGTTGCTAAAACAGATTCCTGCGCCACTCTCCATAGTTTTAGATTCAGTAAGGCTGAGAAGGAGCCCAAGAATTTGTATTGTAACAGGTACTTTGTAGAAGTTGAAGCTGCTAGTTCTAAGGCCATACTTTAAGAACTCCAGCTACAGGGCAATCAGGGATTCAGTACCATCTGTCTCCCTATGATTAAATTCAAATTGCTTTATTTGTAAGTAGTTACATTTATTCAGCTTTTATTACTATGCAATTAAGATAGTTATTTAAGCAAAATGTTTAATTGCATTTTAGTGATATGCTCAACACACTACCATATTTCTATGTCAGAAATGTATTGATTCAATATGCTTTTAAAACTTATTATTAAAATTTTCAGTCTTTAAACTTTAAATATTTTTGAAGAAAAGTAATTCTGTGTACATTTTATAAACAAATCAAATAATGTAAAATGATATTTTGCTAAGCTCTTTCTCTTATGCTGTATTTTTAACCTGTCTTTCTAAATAAAGATATCAGGTCCATTAAACAACTAAGGAGATCTTATCTTTGAACAAGTCTTTTGTCACTAGGTGGGAAATAGGTGCTACTTGTTTGCACAGTGTTTAGTTGCTGAGGCAGAGACTAAACCGTCCTGCCTTAAGAAAATAATTCTGAAGTTTTAAATGAACAGCCAATATTTACCACTTTTACTGTCTGTCCTCTGATAATCATGTTTTACTTTATTTTAAAATTTTTTTATTGATTCAATAAAAAATGAAGCCATATAGAGATTATTTCATAAGGAACTATCATAAGCATATAAATTTAGAATTCTAATTCACATTACATGTGACAAAGGGTCATTTTTTGATCTGAGATAAAACTCTAGTTTTAATTCCCTTTCTAACACTCTTAATACTCAGAATCAATGGTGACACACTAACAAGGCTGAATGGCACAGTTTGGAAGACTACTTGACTCTGGAGCTAGAAGGTTGGGTTGGAATTACAGTTCTATTAGTCATTAGCTATTTGACCCTAGCAAGCTTATCAACTCTGGCTACAATTTCTTCTTCTATAAAGTGGAAATAAGAATAGTATATACTTTATCAGGTTGTTGCAGGAATTAAATGAGATAGCATGTATAATAAATTCTTAGCACAGTGTCTGGCACATACTAAGAGCTATGGAAAAACTGTTTTTAAAATTAGTAGAACAGAACATAGGAACATACATTAACATATGAACCCATTCTTAATCTTTCAGTTTTCTATGATTTCATAATATAACCCTAGGCTATCTGGCACATGAGAGAGAAGAAGCAGTTTCACAATAGCATAACAAATGCTTTATCTTTAAGCAATTTCATTCATATAGTCACTCCAGCCTGGCAACCAAAAATTCTCCCTCTCAATCATAAAGGGTTAGGGTACATTGTACGTAAAGCAAAACAAAACAAAACAAAAAACCCGCTGCATTCAAATCCAATAGATGGGGTTTTCTAAACAAACTTGATAACATATGATTTAAACTAGAACTCAGGTAGCAAATTAGCTTATTAAGAAAAAGATAAATAAATGATCTGTGAATTAACCTCATAACAATGACAAGGTAAGATTAAGATGAGAAAAAAGGAAACTGTTATGACCCTCTTCCCCAGTTTGAAAAATTAGCAGAACATTGTATTATTTGAAAACAACTAGGGAACTGCTCTTTTTGCAATTAAAAGAAAATGTTGGGAAATTTATGTTAATTCATACCCGCTATTTAGGGTTTCAAATTTAAATGAACAAATTACTAGTGATATAAGGGAAATAAAAGTTTTAGCTTGAACAATATTCAATAGTTGCCTTTTCTATGAATTAAAATAGTCATGGATATACAATGAGGGCAATCCAAATTTCAAGAGAATAAAATCAGTGTGTGGAGATTACAAATGGACCAGATGCCTAAGTATCTTAATGCAGTCTTAAAGGTAAAAAATAAAAATATGTCCATTTAAATTTCAAAATGTCTTTATGTATGGATGTCCTATTATAAACAATCAAAATCACAAAGACCTAATATTTCAAATTTTTCAAATTTGATTATAAACAAGTCACCATACCTTCACCAAAATGTTAAAACCCGAGCAGGTAGTATTTGAGGATAACAGCACTCTTCAATGACTTCTGAATTATAGCAAAATAAGTGCATTTCTCTTATCACACATACAAAGCATCAAAAGAAAAAAAAAAAAAGAATTGACCAGTGAAGAGTCTAACCTTGAAAACCTGGGAAGATCAGAGTTCACCAAAGCCCAAAGATCGATGTTAGCAGTGTCAGACATCACACAGTACAAAATAAGATTATGAGTTAGAAGTGGTTCACAATATAGCACAAGTTAAACAATAATCCTTTTGCCAGCATTTCTTATCCTACAGCATAATCGGTATTCAGACAAAACCATACAAGAGTATGGAGAGCCAAACCTTTTCAAATAAAGCGTATTCTAGAGAATAAGCTGCTGGGCTTCATTAACTCAAAAAAAAAAAAAATCTACTGAAGACATCATGTTAACGCTGCTACTGTGACTTTACACAAGTTAGCATGTCAAAACATTAAAGTTGGCAAGATAGTACCATTTCACTGACAGCCTTCAGTTCCTTTAGAAAAATAACAGTTTTAGATAAATGTTTATGTTTATTTTAGCCTCTGCCATCTTTTAGTAAAAATACTAGGTTCAAATTTCTCAATATGTTTGGACTGTCCTACAGAAATACAGTTAACTGTTAAGGGAGTTCTTGGCAAAATAAAAATCCAAAGATCTTAGATGATTGAATAGAAAAATCAAAACATGAATATACACTGGCCATTACCAGACATACTTTTATTTTATTTGAAAACCATTCCATAAAGTCCTATTCTGATTTTTTTTTTTAATTCTTCAGGAAGCTTTCTTCTGTGCATTCTTGCTTACAATAAGTTAAAGAGAAAATGCCAATGTATATCTATACACCATTGAACTTAAAAATAAAGATTAGAATTTTCCAAAGATGTGAAGATTATCAGTGAATGGGAGCTTTAAAATATTTTGGCATGCAATTTCCCACCTCAAACCATAGAAAATATAGAATTTACTTTATTATTATTCAATGCACATATTAAGTCACTCTACTCACTATTAAAAGAAGGATAATTAAATAAAAAGATAAAAGCCTACAAGTAGAACTGTTCTTCAGTTCTTGGTTAGTGTTAATTGACTATAAACACAATTTCCTTTTCTTAGAAGTCCTGCTATGATTTATATACAGTGAATGTTAGCAGAGAAAATAAATTGTGCTAGAGCAATGAATCCTAGGAGTTAGAAGACCTAGAATCTATTCTTGATTTTCTCTGCTTCTTAATAACGACATGACTTTGAGCAATTCAGTCTCTCTGAGCTTGTCTTCTCATCCACATAAATGGAATAATGTCATCTGCTCTAAACTCCTTCACAAGATTGTTTTAAAGATCAAATCCAATTTTTAAAATATTGACATACTGTCTGTCTTGTGTAAGGTGCTACAGGGAACAAAAAGATGAGCAAGATTCAAACACTGTCCTCAAGGAGCTTATAATAAAGTACATTATTTGATGTAAATGATGGCATACCATAAAAACATAAAACATTATCATTATTGCCTAATAATAAAATTTTTGAAACGTTTGATATTTTGAAATTAAGAAAGTTAAAAATTGGCTTTCATTTATTTAAGTGGTTTCTAAACTACATGCAGCAAAATTAACTTAATACTTAGAGTAGAGTCTGACCACATAATTAGTTAAATAAATTAGAGCTTCTTACCTAAGATAATTCAGAGTTTGAGTTAGGCATTTTATATGTGTCTTTGTTATATAAGCACCAATAACAAGACCTCTTAGAAAAATGTCTCATTGAAATACGGTATGTCATTCGGACTCAATAGCAAAGAAAACTTTGACTCATATCATAGCAAAAATTCTAAGACTTTAATTTCTAAAAGGTAATATTCTAATGAGTTATATGCCAAGTCAATTTTATATGTAATCTCTCAATGTATTATTTTCTTTTTTTTTAAGACTGATTTTTGCTATAGGGTATGTGCATTCACCAGAGAGACAGGAAGCAAGAAATCATCCCCTGGGGGGATGACCATGCCACAATCCCTTCTCCTCCATTCTCCTCTCAGGATTTTGAACATGCACACACATGTGTCTGGCATGAATTTTAAGCCGCCCAGTTTGGGACTTGAACTGCGGTCAACTCTGTGGGAGTCCAGCGATGTAACCATTATGTCATCTGCTGGTCCCAATCTATTATTTTTCAATCACCAAAGTTTAACTGGAAAACAAAACAAAATAAAAATCTACAGCCTTGTATGTAAGTGGTAATAACTAAAAATAAACTGATGAATTGACTGGTATATTTTAAATCCAGTTTCTACTTAGATTCTATTGCAAAGATGACAACAGCACAGAGACCAGGTTCCAATAACTATGTACTTTAGAGCACATTTGGTAAATAAAATAGTAAATTGGGTTTTACAATAATGTGGCTACTGTTATTTTTCTTCTTTGAATATTCTATTGCCTCAGAAAAAAAAGGTTTCCTTGTTGACATGTGATCAAGGCTACAGCATTTTATGAAAATCCAACAGGATAAGACTCAAAATGATTACACTGTACCCTCCTATTGCATCTTTATCTTGGCATTAGCTAAATAGCATGCACTGTCTTAACTTTTTGTTGATATCCATTTAGGAGGAACACAAGAAGCAGTTACTAGGAGTTGGTGGAGATTCTGAGGTAAGAGAAAACAAGAAAGCAGATGCAGAGCCCAGTGTGCTATGGCTGAGTCTCCTGAAATGGCAGAAGTAGTATTGCTCCTTCATTTATGATTAGAACAAGAGGCTAGATCATAATAACAAAGCCATAAAATAACCTCTGCGAAAGGATGGTTCGTTGTTACTAGTAGAATAGACACTCTGCTGTACACTGGGAGTCCTAAATCAAGAGTCCCGACTTTGCCAATAATTAACAGTGTTATCTTGGGCAAGCTTAATTTCTTTGCGTCTCAGTTTTCTTACATGTGAGATTATCTCCTTAACCAAACTTTAGACAGGCTCCTCTGAGCCTTCTTTTTCACTTGGCCTCATCCTTGGACCCTGTTTTTGGCCTGCCAAACCAAGTTATGGAAAAAATCCTGATAAATTAGTTTAGAGAGAGTCTCCTCCATCCTTGATCAAGCTCCTCATCTCTCATTTCTAAATCCTTGGCCTGTTTTTAACAAGAGTCCTGTTTGTTGAGTTTAGTAAGAACACCTCTACCCTTGATGTCTTTCTTCTTAGTAATTTTCCATCACTGATCTCACTCTGCTCCTTGCTGTAAGTTCCCATCTGTCTTTGTAGTATTTGGAGTTGAGCTTGGTCACCCATCCCTATTGTAATAGTCTCTCCTATATTGCAATAGTCTTGAATAAAATCTTTTTTGTCATTTTTAACAACAGTTCAGTGAGTAATTCCTCTTTGACATATGTCAACTTACAACTTTGGTTTTTTTCTAGATCTGATATTCTATGGTTCAATGAAATAATGGGTTTGTGGAGGTAATAACACTTAGGGAATCAATTAACTAGAGATAAATGACTTCCTAAGAACAACCTTGAAAAATTATGAATTTTTAATTAATAATTAGAAAAAATGCCCTGCCATTCCCAATAGCTAGATCTCATGAGATCTTTAATTCATCCCTAAAATCTGAAAGAAGGCCCAGCTTCTGTGGCAGAGTTGATAGCAACCTGGACTGTAGTGCTGGAAGCCTAATGATAACCTCAATTCGAATCCCCAGAACAGTTGGCCTGAAATATTTTGGTGAGTACCCAAGAACCCACCAGTTGGAGGACTAAAGGAAGGAGATTGTAACGTGACCAGACCATGTGGAGGGTGCTTTTCTGCTCCTTCTTCACATATGCACATACACACTCTAACATGAATAAAGAAAAAATATTTTTAAAAATCTGAAAAAGACAATTTGCCTTGAATGCATTCAAATATTTGTGGCTTTTTTTTTAACTTTGCATTAAGTGAACATTTTTCACCATGAACCAGCAATTGTCCATTGGGTGGCTCTCGGTAATTGTTCTTTGGTGTGTACTGTTTACATGTGTATGATGAAAATATGATTCACAGTATTTTAAACTGTACTGGTTGCATTGCATTAAAAACAACAACAACAACTCTGTGTCTATTCGTCTTTTTTCACAGCAGTAGAATTTAGAACTGTGGACAACTCAAAATGTGATGATAGGATTTTTGAAAGCCTGCAAGAGGTATGCCAAATCAAGAATGACCTATTTGTAGAATTTGATAGTACATATTACCTTTTAAAAAAGAATTCCTTTTGAAAGACAGTCCAATTTCATTTTCATTAAAAGATATAAGACAAAGATTAGAAATATACTCTAGAAGAAAGGTAAACTATACAGTGCTGTTTTAGGTGCTATAAATTTTCAACTAAAGATGACAAATATATGAATTTTGCAGTGTTAAATTGGTTTTCCTAATTAAGTAATTTAGAGTCTACAATAGAAACAGTGGGTACTACACGTTACTGACAAGTTACTGAGATAGGGCATGGTAAAAAATTGAATTGGCATATATGCTCTTAAGATATATTCAAACACTTGAAAACATTAGGTGATGTATGTGTATATATATACACATATACATACATACACATATATGCATATACATATACACACATGCACACAAACATAAATATGTGTATATAAATATATAAGAAATATTTCAAACTTCATGCATTTACTACTTTGGAGTTAAGGAGCTAACCTGTAGGACCTGGATAGGGATCAAAGTTCACCAAGGCCCATTGTCATCATTAGCAAAAAGGAAAAACATCAAAACTATTAGAAATATCAAGAAACTAAAGTATTACACTAAATATTTTCAAGTTAAAATTTAATTCCATGAAAGTATACTCTGAAAGTTTATATTCATGCATCTGTACATAAACCAAATTATTATCACTTAGCATCAAGACTAAAATGAAAATCGCACATAAAACATATTTCAAAGAGCTAAAAATCATTTTTATAATAATCATTACCATGAGCTCAGACTATAAATAATCTATTCTAAAAGCAATTGGGTTAAAAACTCCATTTTATTTTGAAGTTTATGAACAAATTGAAAAGTCACAGATACTCATCAGGTGTGTGTTCTTCTGACTACTTTTTGTTATTCTTTCTTTCTAAATAATAATTTTTAAAGCATCTTTGCAACTAATGGTTTTACGTTGACATATTTCAAAGTAATGTTCAATAGTGAGCTCCATTACTCGTAAAAAACCACAGTGCTGATTATAATACGAAAAGGATAATAGTTTGGTTTACTTGAATTGCTCCATGCAAAATCATACTTGACTTAATTCTTTATATTACATGCAAGAGAGTTAACATGGCTGAGGAGATTTTCACTGGTTTTCATCAATAGTAAACAAAGGCAGAATCTTAGTTAATAATTTCTATAAAGAATCAAGTCATATTAGACCTAATCTGGCTTTGAAAATGATCCTCTGAACACAGAAGGTGATCTCACTTAAACCATATTTTTAGAGACTATCTTATTAAAAATGAACTCTATGTCACTTTATATTTTACTGCAACTTAACTGAAAATTTTCATTTTTACATGAATTTTAAAAATAAGTAAGGGACTTCTAAAGGCTAAAAGAATAATTGCTTTGTTTCATTCATCTTAGGTTTCTCCTATTTTTTAAATCAATGAAGGCTAAGCTTGTATTTATTAGGAAAAGATAACTTGAATATCAGATCTCAAATGTCTGTTAATAATCAGTGATTGATAATAATAATTGTTAATTGATAATAATAATTGTTAATAACCAGTGATTGAACTCAGCAATGTTAATCCAGGATGAAAATGAGCATGTCCAAATTAGTAAAATGAAATGATACAACACATACACAAAGTGAAAAGGTGAACAGTGAATGTAAAAGGGAGATTATGAGAGCAGTGAACACAAGACATATGAGGTACAGACATGAGGTTGGTATGAAGAGATCGCTAGTCAATTTGATCATGCTGTGATGTTGAAAATAAATTTGATTGTCTAGTACCTAGTGAAGATCATTTTTCTTTTTATCATGCCTGGTGACATTTGCGGATCGTGTAACAGAACAATAGCAACACTTCTGGTATGAACCACAAGCATCTACTGGTGATCTCTAAAATGATTTCTGTGTACATGCTGAGAAGCTCACATTTAGAAATGCAAATGGCATTTTGCTGCCAGGTTATCAGTATAGTTTTATCTTTAATAACAAGATGAATAAAGCCACTATTTCCTTTTTTCTTCAAGTTGTTTTACTTCAACTTTAAGTAAATGATGAAATTCATTACTTAAAAAAATTATTAGATGCCATGGAAATGGATGGAGCTAAATATAAATCAAGCTATTTACTTGTAAGAAGTTCATATATTACAAATTCTGAAGTACTAAACACTGAATAACCTGCCAGCAAAATGAAATAAATGGATTAACAGACCATTCTCCTACCACCTTGACATACCTGGTCTCCCAGGAGGACCTTGGGGCCCAGGATTGCCTTTGGGGCCTTCTAGAGCTGGACCTGGAGAACCAGGAGGACCTGCAGGACCCTGTACACCAGGGAAACCCTGAAAGCCTTGTTCACCCTTTGGACCTGGAAGCCCAGGGTTGCCTGGAGTACCAGGTAATCCTCCATCACCCTTTTGACCTATAAACATAAAGTGACATTAGAGAACACATTTAACAATAATGAGTATAGTCTTGCTTATAGGACTAAAGCTATACAAATTTGTTAGAGCGGTAAACAGAATTTGGCAAACCAAATCCCAAATTCATCCCCAAAATTACTTCCTATTAAATATATGTATCTGTTATCAGAAGTATTTATTACAGTAAGCATGCAAATGTAGAAAAACTAATAGTGTATATACTTTCTTTTCTTTTTGGAGAGGTTGTGTGCGCTTGCCAGATAGACAGAGAGAGACAGAGAGAGAAAGTGAGAAATCACCTCCCAGAGGGGATGGCCACGCCACAATCCCTTCTCCTCCATTCTCCTCTCAGGATCTTGGGCACGCACGCACACACACCTAGCATGAGTTTTAAGCCGCCATGCCTGGGATGCAAACCACGGTCAACTACGTGGGAGTCTAGTGACATAGCCATTACGCTAACTGCTGGTCCCAATAGTGTATATACTTAAAAGTACTCTTTGTATTAGGACATAGAGCAAATGATTACATAATCAGTAACTATGACTAAAAAAAAATACAAAAATTTAAAGAATAAAGTTGGGATCAGCAGATGGCATAATACTTACGTTGCTGGACTCCCACATAGTCGACTGTGCTTTGAGTCCCAGACCTGGTGGCTTAAAACTCACACTGGTGTATGTGTGTATATGCCCAGAATCCCAAGAGGAGAATGGGGGAGAAGGTACTGCAGTGTGGCCATCCCCCTGAGAGATGATTTCTCACTTTCTGTCTCTCTGTCTCTCTGGTGGGCAAACATCCCCTACAGCAAAAATTTCTCTCTCTAAAAATAAATGAGAAATAAATAAATAAATAAATAAATCCAAAGTCACTTCAAGAATAGATTTAAAATAGCTGGACACAATTCCTAAAACAAATGTTTTAAGATTAAATTTTCAGACGAATGGTAGATATAGACCTTTAAGGGGGCTATGTGTGTTCCTGAAGACCATTCTACCTATGATTAATAATCATAATCTAGTCAAACTATTTTTAACATTTTTTCTACATCACTAACACTTTTTTTTTTTTTTAGGTTTATGCTATACGGCAAGTACACTCACAAGAAACAGAGAGAGAGAGACAGAGAGAAAGTGAGACATCATCCCCCAGAGGGGCTGGCCACATTGCAGTCTTTTTTCCTCCATTCTCATCTCAGGATTTTGGGCACACAAACACATGTGCCTGGCATATTTTCCAAGCCACTGGGTCTAAGACTTGAACCACACAACTGACCATGTGGAATCCAGCTGCCTTAACCCACTATACCACTTGGCTGGTTCGATAAGACATGTTTTAAACTGGAACTCTAGGGGACCAGCAGATGGTGTAATGATTCTATCACTGGACTCCCACGTAGTTAACTGTGGTTTGAGTGCTGGACTCAGTGACTTAAAAATCAGACCAGGCATGTGTATGTGCACGCTGAAGATCTTGAGAGGAGAATGAAGGAGAAAAGATTGCAGCATGGCCATCTCCCCTGGGGGTGATTTATCACTTTCTGTCTCTATGTCTCTGTCTCTCTGCTGAGTGCACATACCCTCTATCAAAAATCTCTCTAAAAAATAAAATGTAACGCTAGCTTTGAGTTTTCTGGGTTTGACGTGCACTTTGTAACAGTAAATGATGAAGATAGAAAAATAAATGTACTGGAGAATATTTATTTTATGGATTGATTTAGCATGCTTTATTATTCTTACCAGAAAGTCCTGGGAGTCCAGGGGGTCCTGGGAGTCCAAAGCCTGGTTGACCTGTCAAGTTACAAAACAAAAATCTCAAATGGATAATGCTAATTGAAACAAGGAAAAATTCTTTTCAGATCATTCAAGTTTTGCTTTTGGTTTTAATTGCTAGAGGGTATATGTGCAATCCAGAGAGAGAAAGCACCCCCAAATGGGGCCTGATCATACCACAATCCTTTTCCCTCCATCTCTCCAACCCAGGTGGATATGTGTGTACACACACCTGGCATGTTTTCTAAGCCACCAGTGCCAAGATTCAAACTGCCTTCAGCCACGTGGAAAGAGTCTCCATATGCATAGTACTTAACTGTTGTGCTACTGAGCCAGCTCCATTGAGCTTTTTACTAAGTGCTACAATGTATATTGTATGAAATATTGAGAAGATTTATTTCCAACACAGAGAGCTGTAATTTAAATATGAGGAAACTATGTAAATGCATATTCTATTTGTGATGAGTGTTAAATATGTCTTTGTATGAAAATATATTAATAAAATATCAATAACATGGTGAAACACAGAATTTGATTGAAAAAGCTGAATAACTTCTTGACATGGAAAATTGAACAAGAAAAGATATGCAGTTTTTTGTAAGAGGAAGGTAACTTGATCAACAAATACAAACTAGTATTTTCAGGATGACAAATAGGAAGGTAATTAGGAAGAGGAAAGTGTATGGTAATTTAAAAGGGAAGAAAGAAAATATTTCATTTGAGGTAAGATAGGGCAAGAAAGAGTAGAGAAGGAAGAAATTTAAAATTCAGTAAAAGTGAAAAAGTACAGCACCTGGTTCACCCTTCTGTCCAGCTGGTCCAGGAATACCATCTTGACCGGGTTTACCTTTTTCTCCTGGAGGCCCTGGTGGTCCAGGATGACCTCCACCACCTAAGAATAAAGTAGAGCAGGTTACACCCATCCTCCAAACCCCCTTTTCTTGCCGTACTATCCCTTCTGTCCACATTAGCTTTAAATAGTTTTATTTCTATCCAAAAGACACAAAGTGCTTCTGAAGCATTCCTTTAAATTATGAAATCTTAAGAAAATGATGTATAAAAAAGATGAAGGGGATATTAAGATTAAGAAACAGTCTTACTCACTGTTCTTTTTCACTCAACATTCAAAACCTTTCAGTTTCTCATTTTAATATGGCATTAGACCATCCAAGAGAATAAGGTATGAGGGGTGAAGGGTTCTTTTATAGGCTTCATATGGGGTCAAGAGAAGTAATTTACTTTAGAAGTTAATAAACAAAATTGCTACCTCCTGCCATTCCAAAAAAAAAAATCAGAACTTCTGTCTTCTATTATAGGATATTTGTATTAATTCTCCTTGGAAAAAAGCATACCTAGAATATAAGGTCCCATAATGGTAATTTTAAGTAATTTTTATTAAGAGTTTTCAGTTTGTACCTAACACGCAGGGCTAAGTGAATGATCGCCATGTTTCCTTATCTTGAAAGTGTTCCCAGCTGAACATGATTTAACTTTCCCAAGTTGCATATGATAAGCCTTAGTTTCATAGAACAGCAAATTGTTATTTTTCATGCTTACCTACAGGACCAGGTTCTCCTGGAAGGCCAGGGTTGCCAGGAGGACCATTAATACCTTTTGGTCCAGGAAGGCCTGGGGTACCTAGAGTAAAGAGTTCAATTTAAAAATAAGATAAAAACTGCACTACTTTATTTTTTCTCCAGTGCAGTTATTTAAAAATTTTACTTAATTTTTTATGTAAAAAATACTTTTTTGTAGAAAAATTGAGCAGAAAGTAGAGAGAGTTCTGAAATCATCTCCCCCTAACACACAGTTTTCCCTATTATTAATACTTTTCATTACTGTGGCCCATTTGTTACAATTAAGAGCTATAGGGACCAGTAGGTGGCATGGTGGTTAAAGCGCTGGACACTCCTGCATGGCTAACCCTGGTTCAAGTCCCGGATCTGGTGGCTTGCTTTCTTACTTCCTCTCTTTCTCTCTCTGTGTCTCTCTTTTGTCAAATTAAAATAAATAAATAAATAAATAAAATTAAAAATAATCATTCTTTTAAAGAAAAAAAATAAGAGCTCCAAATCAAACTTACAATTTATAGTGTTAGCATAGAAAAAGTAAAAAACAAAAAGGAACCCAAAAGATGTTGGTATTTGCTGGGTATTTTTAAGAGTAATTTTGAGTTTCAGATTTGCTTATCCAGGGGTCAGACTTATATCTTTATAACATAAGAATAGCTAGCACCAACTACATTGGTAGAATTTGTAATATTCCACTGTATGGATACTTTTAAAAATTTCCACATTTTTTTTTTTGGAGAGATTTTCACTGTAGGGCGCGTGCGCTCGCCAGACAGACAGAGAGAGACATAGAGACAGAAAGCGAGAAATCACCCCCCAGGGAGGATGGTCACGCCGCAATCCCTTCTCCTCCATTCTCCTCTCGGGATCTTGGGCACGCACGCACACGCGCCCGGCGTGAGTTTTAAGCCACTGGGTCCGGGACACGAACCGTGGTCAACTACGTGGGAGTCCAGCGACATAGCCATTACGCTAACTGCTGGTTCCCAAAAATTTCCACAATTTTAAAAAAGTCATTTGTGTTGTTAGACATTTAGGTTGTTGCTGGTTTTAGCTACTATAAATATCCATTCTCTTCTTTGTGGAAACTTGGTCTATTTCCAGTTTTTAGCTATTATTAATAAAGTTGCTATGACTATTTCTGCACAGATCTTTTTATGGACATATATCTTTATTTGCTTTAGGTAAATAGTAAGGAGTATTATTGCTGGGTCAGAAAGTAAGTGTCTGTTCCATTTTATTAAAAAAAAAAAACTACCAAATCATTTTACAGTCACAATAATGTATGTGAATTCAAGTTGTTCTAGATCCTTGTGCAACATATGTTATAATATCAGTTGTTGTTTTCTTAAGTTTATTTATTTTCTCCAGGATACGAGAGAGAGAAAGAGAGAGAGAGAGAGAGCATTTCCAACAAGGTCTGGATGCTTCAATCTACCCCTCACTTTCAGTCAGCCCCCAATCATGGGCAAGCATTTGCCCAGAGTACACAGGGAGGTCTCCAGACTTGAATCAGGAACCTTCTTATGTGGGATTGCCTCACAGCATGCCATATTTTACTGCTATGCCACCATCTGACTCCATGAGTTGTTCTAATAATAGCCATTTTGAAAGGTATGTAGTGCTATGTCATTGCAGCTTTAAATTTATATTTCTCCAATGGCTAATGATTTTGGTTACCTTCTCATGTGTGAGCTGACCATCTGTATATCTTCTGTGAACTGTCTGTTCAAAAACTTAGCCATTTATCAAAAGTAGATCTTATTTATTATTATCACTGAGTTGCAGAAGTTAATACATCCCAGATAGCAGTCATTTGTCAGATGTATGTCATTTGTCAGATGTATGTTTTGCAAATATTTTCTCCTTGTCTGTGTTTTTCCTATTCATTTTCCTAATGATGTCTTTTAAAAAAACTTAACTTTATTTATTTGTTTATTTTAATTTGACCAAAGGGGGGGGGAGAGAGAGTGAGAAAGAGAGAGAGAGAAAGAAAGCCGCCAGGTCCGGGACTCGAACAGCAGTCAGCCATCAGCCATGTGGGAGTCCAGTGCCTTTAATCACCATGCCACCTGCCAGCCCCTCTAATGCTGTCTTTAAATAAATTGAAGTTTTAAATTTTGATTAAGTCTAATCAATCAATATTATTTATCTCAGTCATTGCTTTTAGTGTCCTAAGAAAAATCTGCCTATTTGCAAGTATCAAAAATATTTGGCTATGTTTTTCTCTAAATGCTTTATGGTTTTAACTTTTATGTTAAGATGAAGATCTGATCTGAAACTTCTATTTCTATATGATGCAAAGCACAGGTTGAGTATTATTTTCCCTACATGAACATCTGGACCTTTCAGGGCAATTTTTTAAAAAGATTTTGCTTTCCCCAAAAAATCATCCAACTTAAAGCATAAAGAGAAAGAAATGGAAAAAATATAGACAGAGCATCTATGATCTGTGAAAAAGTATCTTCTGATTAAATATTCATATAAATGTATTTCAAAAAGGAGAAGAGAATATATGAAGGAATAATAACTGGAATTTTTCAATGTTCTTAAAAAACAACCATATAGACCCAGGAATATCAGTGAATACAAGGATAAAAAATAAAACCACAACTATTCAAAACAAAGAGAAATTATAAAAAAACCAGTACAGAGAAAAAATCTTAAATTTTCTAAAGAATTATTTATTTATTTTCACTAATTATTATTATTATTATTTTAATTTCACCATAGAGAGACATACAGAGAGAAAACGGCAAAGTGAGAAAGCAAGCTGCCAGGTCTGGGACTCAAACTACAGTTGGCCATGTGGGAGTCCAGTACCTGAACCACCATGCCACCTGTTGGCCTCAACAGAGAGCAAATCTTAATGCATCCAGAGAAAAAGCAGACAACTTAAAGGAGAAATATAATAAACATAATTATTTACTTATCAGAAAATATGAAGTCCAAAAGACAGTAAGACATACTTAAAGTGCTAAAGAAAATAATGATCAAACATAGATTTCTGTAATGGGAACCAGTAGTTAGCATAATGGCTATGTCGCTGGACTCCCACGCAGTCGACCGCGGTTTGCGTCCCGGACCTGGTGGCTTAAAACTCACACCGGGCGCGTGTGCGTGTGTGCCCAAGATCCCGAGAGGAGAATGGAGGAGAAGGGATTGCGGCGTGACCATTCCCCCTGGGGGGTGATTTCTCGCTTTCTGTCTCTATGTCTCTCTCTGGTCTGTCTGGCGAGCGCACGCGCCCTATAGCGAAAACCTCTCCCCCCAAAAAACAACAACAACAAAAACAAAACAAAAAAAAAACACATAGATTTCTGTATTTACAGGAAATTTCATTAAAATGAAGGCAATATAAAGACATTTTCAGATAAATGAGGTGAGAGAATTCACCATTAGTAAAGACACTTTACAATAACTGATAGTGGATATATATCAGGTTTAGACAATATCAAATGTAAATTTGATGCACAGAAAGATAGAACACTGAAAATGGCAACTATAAAGGCAAATGCAAAAATTAGGGCTTTTTTCTCATAATAAATTCTTTTGAGATCAATGGACTGTTTAAAACAATAATAGCAATTAATTTTAAGATTTATTATCTATGCGAGAGTAGATATGAGCACAATCACACAGAAAAATAATATGATATGTAAATATAAACAGAATTACACTGTTGTAAGGATTTTATATTGCATATGAAGTGGAACAATATTAATTTATTGCAAAGCATAGTAAGGTGGAGAAATCATTTAAAAATAATAAAAACAGGTATAGGTTAAAAACCAATAGAAGAGATGGCATGGAATACCAAAGAATATTTGATTAACACAAAACAAAACAGAAAATGAAGGGCAAAAGACAAACAAAAAACAAATACTAAGATGGTAGTCTAAAACACGAACATAACATTAACTATAAATGGACTAAACACTCCAAATAAATGGGAAATATTGTCACACTGGAAAAAAGACAAGATATGAATATATGTTTGTTGATAAGAGGCATCATTTAAGTATACAAACAGGTAAAAAGTAAAAAAAAAAATAAATAAAAACATGAAAAAGAAAAAGATATGCCAAAAAACAATAAAGAATCTGATCTACCTACAATCTTATTAGATAAAGGAGACTCCAAAAAAAGAGTATTATGAATAATAAGAGATATTTACATAATAATGAAAGGATCTGCTCTTGAACAGAAATCACTAAAATAGAAAAAAAAAAGCAGACAAAATCAAACACAGAAGTTAATTCTTTTTTTTTAGAGGTTTTTGCTATAGGGCATGTGCACTCACCAGAAAGACAGAGAGAGATAGAGAGACAGAAAGCGAGAACTTACCCCTCCCCCAGGGAGGGTGGCCACGCTGCAATCCCTTCTCCTCCATTCTCCTCTCAGGATCTTGGGCATGCACGCACACACGACCAGTGTGAGTTTAAGCCACTGGGTCTGGGACTTGAACTGTGGTCGACTACATGGGAGTCCAGAGACATAGCTATTATGCTAACTGCTGGTCCCCACGGAAGTTAATTTGAACAATTAATAAAATTTAGTAAACACAGGAAGATTGATGAAGAGATAGAAACCAAAAATTACTTATATAAAATATTTAAAAAAAACATACTTCACTGCATATCCTGCAGAAATCAAAAGGACAAAACGAAGATTCTATCAGCAACTTTATGCCAATAAATTTGAAAGTTTAGATAAAATGGTCAATTTCTTTAAAAAATACAATCTATCAAAATTGACATAAAAATAATCTAGATAGTGATAAAACTCTAAAAGACTTTAAATATGTACTAAAATAGTTTCCATAAAGAAAACTACAAGCCCAGATTCCGTGAATGGTAAAGTCTATGAAACACATAATAAAAAAGAGAAAAAGAGAGAATACTTCCCAATTCATGAGACCATCAAATTCCTATACAAAATGTTCACAAGGACACTGTTAAAAAGGAAAACTAGGGGGACCAGCAGTTAGCATAATGGCTATGTCGCTGGACTCCCATGTAGTTGACTGTGGTTCGAGTCCCAGACCCGGTGGCTTAAACTCACACTGGGTGCGTGTGCGTGCGTGCCCAAGATCCCAAGAGGAGAATGGAGGAGAAGGGACTGCGGCGTGGTCATTGCCCCTGGGGGGTGATTTCTCGCTTTCTGTCTCTCTGTCTCTGTCTGTCTGGCGAATGCACATGCCCTATAGCATAAACCTGTCCAAAAACAAAAAAAGGAAAACTAGGACTAGGACTCAGCTGCAGTGGCTCAAGCTACTAAGAAGTTGCTGCTTGGAGGCTGAGGCCACATGGGAGACCCAAGTTTGGTTCTTGGCCTAACCTAAAAAGGCTATATACACTAGCCCTCACCTATAGTCCTAGTTATGTGGGAGGTTAAGTCTGGAAGATCGCAACATAGCGATATCATGTCAAAAGGCATTCTCTTTTAGTCTCTCTCTCACTCTCTCTCATAAAAAGGCAAATATAAAAGAAAGAAAATCATAGGTTAATACCTCTCATGGCCATTAACAACTTCAATAATAGCAAATCAGTTCCTAAATACTCACAAATAATATATATAGCATGATAATCTTGGAGTTTACCCAAGAATGCAAGGTTATTTTGACATAAAATGCCAACCAGAGCCAAGCTAACAGTGATACAGATGGTAGGGTGATGTTGTGTGATAGTGGAGCCATATAGGAAGGCCCTGGTTTCAGATCTCAAGTCAACCTGAACATGATGCTGGGCTCACCCATGGGTGTGCCATTGATCCTGGCTGACTGGAAAGCTGGAGAAGGACATCATGGTGTGACAAGACCCTGTCGGGGGAGGCTGTGTCTCTCTCCCTCAAACAAATAAATAAACCAAAAATAAAAATCAGTGTAATTCACTATGTCAACAGAGTAAAGAGACAAAAAAAAAACAACTGACCATTCCTGAAGATTAAAATAAAAGGATGTAATAAAACTCTCAGCAAACTAGTACTACAGAGAAATTTCCTTAATTATCTATCTATCATGTATAAAAGATATCCTGGTGTGAACAGTATATTTATTTAAAAGATAGTGTGAGTTTAGGGAAAAGATAATAATATAACCACTTCTATTAAACATTGTACTAGAGGTCCAAGCCAGTATAATTATGCAAGAAAAATAAACATAAGGTATAAAGAATCAAAAAAAGGAAGAAAGACTGTATGAGGTGATATGATAGTTTATAAAATAAAACAAAAAACTATAATAAATGAACTTTTATAATATGTAAAATCAACAGTTTTCCCATATAAAAGTTCAATATTCCAAAATCAATCATTTCTACATACACACAACACACAATTGGAAAATGAATATGGAAAAGCAGTATTTAAAATGCTGTCTGAAAACATCAAGATTCTAGGGAAAATTAAACAAAAGATGTTCAAGATTTTTAAAATGAAAGTGCAACATACGGAAGACTGCATATTGTAAAATGTAAATGCTTTTAAAATTAATTTAGAGACTTACTGCAATCTTAATGAAAATGCCAGCATATACCTTCTAATGGAAATTGATAAACTAACTTCAAAAATTCAGGTAAAAGCCTAGAATAGCCAAGAAAAGCTTTAAAAAACTGAAATATGGTCACAACAGTTAAGTGTTGTATAATGGGAGTCAGATTCCCCCATGGCCAACAATGGTTCCCTGCTGTTGAAAACAAACCAGGGACATGTGCATGTGTACATCAAATTCTGATGGGATGGAGAAATGGAGGAAAAAAGATTATCGACCATGTTCCACTGGTGAGTGCTTTCTCTCTCTTTCTCATGAGTGCAGGTGCCTTCTCGTAATTAAAAAAAAAAAAAGTCAAAACAAAGTTATAGTACTTATACTACCGTATTTCAAGGCTTTAATTTACAGTAATTCTGACAATATTGTGTTATAGCAAGAATAGAAAATAAACCAATGGAACAGAATACAGAGTATAGAAAGACACCACCTACATATATGGTCATTTGATTTTCTGAGAAAAGAGTAACTGCAATTTATTAGAACTTAGATTTCTCATGTCTTAGAAAACTAGAGAGGAAAGAGCAATTCTGGACCAGACGGTAGCATGGTGGTTAAGATGGCTGGATTCCACAGGACTGACAGTGCAGTTTGAGTCCCAGACCTACAACTTAAAAACACACCAGGAGAACCAGCAGATGCTGTAACGGGTACATTGCTGGACTCCCACGTAGTCAACCACAGTCTAGTTCCAGACCCAGTGGCTTGAAACTCACGGCAGGCACATGAGCATCTGTGAACAAAATCCTGGGGAGAGACTGGAGAAAGGAGTGCTGTATGGCCAGCTCCCTGCGGGTGACTTCTCACTTTCTGTTCTCTGTCTCTAGGGCAAATGCATGTGCCCTATAGCAAAAAGTCTCTCTCTGGAACACACACACACACGCGCGCACACACACACACACACACATGCATGCTCAAAACTTCAAAAGGAGGGAGAAATGAAGGAGAAGGAATAATAATGGTGTGGCTATTCCCCATCATGGAGGAGATGATTTCTCACTTTCTTTCTCCAACAAGCACATGTGCCCTCTGGCAATTTTTTTTTTAAATTCAAACAAACTTATATTTTTGTGGGAAAAGAAATGAACCTTGAACTCTACCTCATGCTATAAAAATATTTTTATTTGAGACAGATTTTAAACTTAAAAGTGAAAGTTCAAACGTTAAAGGTTATTAAAAACTAGAAGAATATTACTGTTTCCTTGAGCAGGCAAACATTTATTGAAAAGAAGACAAAAAGCACTAAGCATGGAAGAAAAGATTGATAAAAATTTATTACAGTTAGTACCTTTTGTTCCTTACACAACAACATTAAAAGAGTGAAAGGAAAATCTGAGACAGGGAGAACACATCTGCAATAGATATATCTGACAATTCATCCAGAACATAA
>NW_006159543.1:1449997-1450216 GCF_000334495.1 Tupaia belangeri chinensis | reverse complement strand
AAAAAATCTATATATATATTTTAAAAAAAAAAAAAAAACAGAATATAAAGAACAGCATGGAATCAATGATACAAAAGCAAAAAACTTAATTAAAAAAATAAAAAGATGAGCAGGTTTTTGAAAAAGATGCTATCCAAATGGTTACGTCCGTCACTGAACTCCCATGTAGTCGACCCCGGTTTGAGTTCCAGACCCAGTGGCTTTGACTCACAACTGGTG
>NW_006159543.1:1439641-1449920 GCF_000334495.1 Tupaia belangeri chinensis | reverse complement strand
GGGATTTCTCGCTTTCTGTCTCTCTTCCTCTGTCTTCCTGGTGAGCATACACATCCTATAGCAAAAACTTCTCAAAAAAAAAAAGAAAAGAAAAGAAAAATGTGTATGAAAAGGTGTTTAATATTGTTATTCATTAGGAAAATGCAAATTAAGACATTAATAAAATGCTTCTATATACCCATGAAAATAGGAAAAGTTAAAAAGACTTACAATATTCAGCAATGGTTAAGATATGGGTAATTGGAAAATTCATACATTGCTAGTGTGACAGCAATTTATACCACTTTAGAAGACTGGCACCATCTACTAAAGTAATATGTATGGTTCTCCTATGATTCACCAATTCTATTACTAAGTTTATGTCTGCACGAAATCAGTAAGGGGCTGGCCTTGTAGCCTAATAGTTAAAGGAGTGGGATCCTACATGGCTGACTGTGGTTCAAATCCTAGCACCAGCAGCTTAAAAAACACACCAGGCATGTGTGCATGCATGCCCCACATCCCAATAGAATGGTAAAATAGAGAAGAGATTGTGGTATTACTACACCCCATTGGGGGATGCCTTCTCCCTCTCTGTCTCTCTCTCTTGGTCTCTCTGGCAAACACACATGCCTTCTGGCAGTTAAAAAAAAGACAGAGAAATCAGTACATACATACACCATAAAACATGGGAGAGAATTTTAATAGTATCTTTTTTCATAATAGCCTTAACCTGGAAACACACCAAAAGTTCATCTACATGAAAACAGGTAATTGGCTGTAGTACATTTCTTCTATGGAATATTACCAGTGTTGGTAAAGGAGAAACCACTGACACATGTAACAAAATAAATGAAACTTACACAAGGATAAACATTGTGCAATTCCATTGTATATGAATTCCAGTAAGAGACAAAATTAAGTGATAGTGATAGAAGTCATAGTAGTGGCTGCCTTTGGGTGGAGGTAGAGGTATGCTTCCTGTGAAGGAGCATGGGCAAACTTTATGAGATGAAATCATTATTTATCCACTGACACATGTAACAAAATAAATGAAACTTACACAAGGATAAACATTGTGCAATTCCATTGTATATGAATTCCAGTAAGAGACAAAATTAAGTGATAGTGATAGAAGTCATAGTAGTGGCTGCCTTTGGGTGGAGGTAGAGGTATGCTTCCTGTGAAGGAGCATGGGCAAACTTTATGAGATGAAATCATTATTTATATCTTGATATTTATGGTGGTCCCATGAATCTATTTCCAGGTGAATATATATGAACATTATACTTTAAGAACAAGGTTAATAAAAAGATAAACAAAAACTCATTCATCTATGCCACTGTACAATGAAAAGAAACAAACAAAAAATTAAATACAAGTATGAACTAGCAGGTACTATAATAATCTAGTTCAGGCTACCTACTTGACTATAGTAAGTATAAGTAAGTCCTTTTAATTGAATGACTCAGTCCTTGCCATTTGAATGAACTGTACAATTGTCCTACCAACAGTCTCCAGCTGTGTGCCTGCGTACAACTTTCTAAGGCCTTGGTAGTGAATATTGTCACCTACAAAAAATAGTAAGACCTCTTAATTGATTTGTGGCTAGAAATCAAAGATTGAGAAATGTTCCATCAAATAAGTCTCTCTGCCCACAGGATATGGTCCTGCTGAGTCAGTAACACTCATTCTCATTTTGTATAGAACGAAGTTTGGGCAAAGAAAAGATAAAGAGCTAGTTTGAGATTTTTTTGCTAGTCAGCATCTAATTGGGAAACAGAATACAAGTCTGTCAAATAAGTTGTTCTGTGATACAGGTTAAAATAGATAAGGAAGAATACAAGGAAGCATTTAAGAAAATGAATATTACCTGGAAATCCAGGAAGGCCTGGCTGTCCTTTCGCTCCAGGGGTCCCTGGTAATCCAGGTAACCCAGTATCGCCCATAGAACCTTTGATACCAGGGTTCCCTGGGTATCCGGGTAGACCAGGTTCACCCTGAAAATGTGAATAAAAAAGGTAAGACTGAAGTCTCTTTATGACTTAGACTGTATAACAATATAATGTTATTTATAGAACCTTTACTACATGTCAGGCATTCTGTTAAGTGCTTTGCATAAATTGCTTCATTTAATCATAAAAACCCTGTGAGTGAAGCTTTATCATACCCATTTATAAATGAAAAAAAACAAATCTTAGAAAAGTGAAGTGCCTAAGGTCTTTAGTTAAGTGGCACAACTGAGATTTGAACCAAAGACTATGAGAGTCCATGGTTCATATGATTTCCATGATATGTAGATGTATCATTCTCATTAATTCATCACACCCCTATTAAATTTTTTCATGTTTATTTTCATGAGAACATTAGAGTGCATGTGTACACATGAGAGAGAGAGAGAGAGACAGGCAGTCTCAACAATGTCTCATCATGGCAGAATCCACTTCTGCTGGCCCTCCAGCTAGTAAGGAGCTTAGGTGTGCATGCACCTGCTGTATTTCACATCAACCTAGTATCTGAACCTGTGATTGATCATGTGGTTTTCAGCAATGCAGAGCACCATGCTACTACCTGCGCTACCATGACTGGGCCTTTAAGAACTCCATTGGAAAGAAACTATTATTAGCCCATATTATAGCAATACAGTTAATAGAGATAAAATCTGAATTTGAATCCAAATAGTCTGACTTTATAACATGACTGTCATCTCTGTTGTGCTACAATGCAATTCATTTTTGCATTAATTATGTCAGCCAAATATTTATACTAGGTAGTACTGTTAAAGGTAAATTTCATCTTAACATGGAGAAGTCTATTGATTCTTCAATGGACACCTAAAAACCCCACTTGTACCATGCAGCCTACCCAAACAAAGAGAGTTTACTCTAAGAGCTTACAGTAAGTTCTAATTCTGTCATAGCTATAATTGTTTCACATATGTAAGTCATAAATTCTTAATTAAACTGAGAGTTTCTTTGGGGTCAGAGACAATTCACACACTATGATGTTTCACTCAATAAATATTTGTATTATGTTTTCTTCCAATAGAGCCTTAAAAGAACTCATAGGCTCTTTGACATAGAAAACAAGTGTCTTTTTTTGGGGGGGCGGGGTATGTGGAGAGGAAGGTAAGCAGGATGGGAGGATGTGTCTGCACAGTGTTGTCCCCTTTCCTAAAGACAGACAAAGTCCCTTTCCCAGCTCTCCGCCCAGGCCCTTTCTGAACATTGAGCTATAGTTGAGGGATTAGGGATGATGTGGAGCCTGCGGATTTCTGGCTCTTCCTGTCCCCCCTTGCCCAGGGACGCAGTCTCTGTGGTGACGTCCTGCTACCAGCTCTTTTCTTCCCTATGCTAGGGTCCTGCAAAGTGGAGACTTAAATCCAAAGTCATGGCAAACCACCTGAAGTTCATTGCCAGGACTGTGTTGGTACAAGAAGGGAATGTGGAAGGCTCATACAGGACTCTAAACAGAATCCTCACCATGGATGAGCTCGTTGAAGACCTTAAGAGACAACGGTACTATGAGAAGACTTGCCACCGCTGCCGGCGGGAAAGCTATAAAACTTGTCGGCAGATCTACAACATAGATATGGCATACAAGATCAACTTCTTGATGTGAAAGAATTGGGCAGACCCATGGCAAGGCTCCTGAGCCCTGGGAATAGGAGGTCAAGTGTGAATGAACACCCTTCTCCAGTTTATGTCTATACTTTTCCTTCTCCAACCCAGCTTTGTTACCCTTCTGTACAAAAAACTCAATCACATGTGCAAGAAGTGCAAAAAAAAAAATGTTTTTCCCAACAACAATGAAAACATAACACTATCATTAGAAATCTCTACCCCAGTCCTCACTGCTCTGCTTATGAGGATTGTGACCTCTTCAATGAAGTGCTACTGTTCAATTCACCTACTGAATACTTCCTTCCTCACTTAGTGCTTACACTTGTTTAGTTGGATAAGATCTTCTGTGACTTGGGTGTTTCTGCATAGCTTCTAAACCAATCTCTTTTCTCCTTACATCTTATTTTAAAAAAATTAAGAATCTTGTGCTAGAAATATATACATATTTTTTGGTAAATGCTTATAAATCATTTTAGGCACATAATAGTATATAATTAAATTTTGGCTTGAACTGGTTCTGTCTTAGATATTTACACAGAAAAGCTGGGAATAAACTATTAGGAGTCTCCTTATTTTTCATGAACAAATTAAATCTATATATCAAAAAAGGACAAAAATTCTATTATTCTCAATATTCTGCTAGTGGAAAACCTGAGAGACAGTAGAAGAACTCCTGATTATGATATTAAAGTACGTTAAATTCAACAAAAAATCATTATCTCTAAGTTCAGCCAGTACTTGTCACCTAGTACAGTTCCTCTCATCGCTTTTATGACCTTCCTCCTTCAAACCAAGAGAAAAAGGAAAAGAATGTAAATATTAAATGAGGACTTCTGAAAAGGACTAACATTTGATAGCATAAGCTTTATTTATCCTTTTATTATTTATACACTTGCAGAGAATAAAGTTTCAAAAAAGGTAAGCAAGAAGAGATAAAGAAGGGAGTGCTCAGAAAGCTCACAAACTAGCTAGGAATCTCATAAATCACTCTGAGAAAGGAAAATTCAAGTCTATTTGGACTTCCAGTAAAAGGTAGAAGTGACATGAATATCTTAAACTGAAAAAAATTACATTTGTTCTAATGTCAAGCTTTGTTAAAATATCATATCCAGGACCAGCAAGTAGTGTGGTGATTAAAGTAGCTGCATTCCCACATAACCAACCATGGTTTGAGTCCTGGACCCAGTGGCTTCAATGTCATGCCAGTGTGTGTGTGTGTGTGTGTGTGTGTTTGTGTGTGTGTGTGTGTGTGTGTGTGTGTGTGTGTGTCTCCCAAAATTCGCAGGGGTATATATATATATATATATAATCATATCCAATGAGTTAAATGTACCACTGTGAAACTACTTAACAAATATAGTAACACTGGAAGACGAGAATGTGTTTAACAAGTCTGGACCTAGAACTGCATTCTTCTTTAAAAAGAAAGAAAGAATTATTTATTAATTTTATTCATCATTATTGTCTTTCTTTTTTTGGGGGGGAGAGGTTTTTGCTATAGGGCGCGTGTGCTCGCCAGACGGAAAGAGACAGAGAGACAGAAAGTGAGAAATCACCCCCAGGGGGGATGGCCACACCACAATACCTTCTCCTCCATTTTCCTTTCAGGATCTTGGTCACACATGCACACGTGCCCGGCGTGAGTTTAAGCCACTGGGTGCGGGACTCAAACTGCGGTCGACTACATGGGAGTCCAGCGACATAGTCATTACGCTAACTGCTGGTCCCATTATTGTTGTTTTTTAAAATTAGCTACTGGGGACATGTGCTCACAGAGAGAGAGAGAGAGAGAGAGAGAGAGAGAGAGCGCAAGCTGCCAGGCCCAGGATACAAATCACTGTATGGGAGTCCAGTGCCTCTACCACTATACCACCTGCTGGCCCCTAGAACTTCTTTTGAGGTCACTATGTTGTATCACATGCAGTCCTCATAGAAAAAGGAGTTGGATGGGCTCCATGGTCGACCATGAAGTTTACGTCCCAGACTTGGTGGCTTAAGAAACAGTCATGGTGCATGTGCTTGTGGGCCCAACATCCTGAAATGAAGGAGAGGTAGAAGAGAAGGGATTTAAGCAAGGCCATTCCCCATGGGGATAGAAGAGGGCTTACTCCTCTCCCTTTCTCTCTCTTCCCTTTTTTTAAGAGAGATTTTTGCTGTATGGAGCTTGCGCTCGTTGGAGACAGAGAGACACAGAAATAGAAAGTGAGAAATCAACCTCCCAAAAGAGGATGGCCTTCTCTATTCTCCTCTCAGGATTTTGGGTACCCATACACACACATGATGTGAGTTTTAAGCCACCTGGTCCGAGAATTGAATCACGGTCGACTATGTGGGAGTCCAGTAATGTAATCATTAGGCCATCTGCTGGTCCCTCTCTCTCTTTGTCTTTCTATCTCTGGCAAGTGCACATACACTCTAGCAAAAAAATAAATAAATAAAAAAATAAAGATAACAAGGTAAGCTAAGAATATTTGGACCATAGTCAATCTCCTCTATGTCTTAGTAATAGCATCTTTTCTTCAGTACCATGCTACAATCTTAGATATAAAATAAAATTACAGATTTGCCTCATTTTACAGAAGTCATCATATCTTTATTCTTGCATTATACTGTAAAATTGAACAAGCATTGACTGCCACTAGGAAAAAAAAATGTAGCAAGACAACGAATGGAAAATATTTGGTGAGAAAGGGTAAGAGTCATAGTTTATTCTACAGCAAGAAGATTAAAACAATAGTCCATCAGCTGGAAGTTGTGATCCCCATCTCATTGTTAATTATTTTACAGCCAAACCTGTATTTGAAAATTAAGAACATCACAAAGAAAATAATAAATAGGTTCTGTTTTAAACAGAGAATATTAATAATGAGATATTAAGGAGTCATTGCAGAGATACTCCTTTTTTATTTTCTTAGAGATAGATTTTTGCTATATGGTGCATACACTTGCCAGAGAGATAGAAAGCGAGAAATCACCTCTTGGGGTGGGGGTGGGGGGTGGCCACACCATAATTCCTTCTCCTCCATTCACCTCTCGAGATTTTGGGCACACATGTACACATGTCTGGCATGAGTTTTAAGCCACCAGATCGTGTGTGTGTATATATATATATATATATATATACATATATCTTAATTGGGGCCAGTGGGTGGCATGGTGGTTGAGGTGCTGGACTTCAAAGTGGCCAATTGCACTCCAAGTCCCAGACTCAGAAGCTTGAAATCATGCCAGGCACATGTACTTGCATACCCCAAATCCCAAGAGGTAAATGGAGAAGGGATTGCGACTGTGGCATGGCCATACCCCTGGGGAGTAATTTCTCACATGTCCTTTCTCTGTATCTTTCTGGTAAGCATACACACTCTATGACAAAAAAACAAAGAACAGGACCAGCAGTTGGCACAATGGCTATGTCACTAGACTCCTATGTAGTCGATCACAGTTCGAGTCTCGAACCTGGTGGCTTAAACTCACACTGGGCGCATGCACGTGCGTACCCAAGATCCTGAAAGGAGAATGGAGAAGGAATTGCAGCATCGCCATCCCCTCTGGTGGAGTGATTTCTTGCTTTCTGTCTCTGTCTCTCTCTGTCTGTCTGGCAAGCGCACTCGCCTTATAGCAAAAACCTTTCAAAAAGAAAGAAAGAAAAAAGAAGAAAGAAGGAAAAAAAGCTTTATTGATGTATAATTGATATATAAAATTGTACAGATTTAATGTATATATTTTGATGAGTTTGGACATATGCATACACTCATTATACTATAACCATGATCAGGTATTAAACACGACCTACACTTCCAAAAATTTCTTTTTTCTTTTTTTTTTCTGTGTTATATGCTAAAAGCACTTAACATGAAATGTTTCCTCTTAGCATAGTTTAAAAAAAAATTTGTCTGTGTGTGTGTGTGTGTGTGCGTGTGTGCCACAGAGAGATAGAGGGAGGGAAGGAAAGTGAGAAAGCACCCACCATGGGAAATTATCACAGAGCAAATCTCTTCTCCATTTCTCTCACCTTTCAGGATTTTGGCACACACACATACATGCCTGGCATGCTTACCAGGCTGCTGGGTCCAGGGCTTAAACCACACAGTCGGCCATATAGGATCCAGCCACCTAACTGTTGGACCATGGGGTGCCCCCCCTTATTTTAAGGTGGACAATATCTTACCATTACTTATAGGCACTATATTACCTGGCAGATCTCTAGAAGTTCATCTTGCATAACTAAAGTTTTATACCAATGAAGACCCATTAATATTTTAATAAATGTAGAGAGCAGATATATACAATAAGATCTTTAAGTGTGTATATTATTTAGCTGTCATAGGTAGTGAAATGTTCAGGTAACATAGACAATTGGATAAATGATGGTTCAAAGCTGGCTGAGCTGGCCAAAAGTCACCATGTAAGATTCAATATGAGTTTCTGTAAGGTGATGAACTCACAAAAAGAAATATGAATTAAGTTAATAAAAATAATGGGTTCTACCTTATCCTTTACCACCCAGTTTAGGAATAGTAGCAAATTACTTAAAACATTAGCCCATTAAATCATGGTCATTCCTTCCTCACATGTCATGTGCAGTTCCAGTAACCACACTGCATGAAACTACTTAAAATGTGTTCATAATGAAATATGAGGAAAAGAATAACATCTATTTGTTCATTAAATTTCATGATTCTGAAACTGAAAATCATCCTGACTTACTTCACTTAACATAATTCCTTCAGGCTTATTCATGTTGCATTGAGTGACAGGATTTTGTCCTTTTTCATAACTGAATCATATTCCATTGTGCATATATATCCAATTTTCTTTATCATTCATCAGTGGATAAACACTTCAATTGAATCCATATCTTGGCTATTGGGAATACAGCTGCAATAAATATGGGAGTGTAGATACAGCTCCGATATACTAATTTCCTTTCCTTTGGATGTATATCCAATACTGGGATTACTAGATCATAAGGTAGATCATTTTTTTTTAGGAACCTCAATACCATTTTCCAAAATGCCTGTAGTAATTTTCATTCCCACTAATAGTGTACAAGAGTTTCCTCTTCCCCACATCCCCCCAGCATATGGTATTTTTTAGTTTATTATATTAGCCATTCTAACTGGGGTGAGATAATACTTCATTGTGGTTTTGATTTTCATTTCCCCAATGATAAGAGATGTGAAACAATTTTTTGTATACTTGTTGGCCTTTCATATGTCTTCTTTTAAAAATGTGTGTTTGGATCAATTGTCCATTTTTAAATCACACAGAAACCAAAATGCTGCATGTTCTCACTAATTTCTGGAAATTAAACCATTTAAATCTCATAAAAATATAATAGGATAGGACCAGCAGTTAGTGTAATGGCTATGTTGCTGAACTTCTGTGTAGTTGACCACGGTTTGAGTCATGGACCCGGTGGCTTAAACTCACGCCTGGCGCATGTGCGTGCGTGCCCAAGATCCCAAGAGGAGAATGGAAGAGAAGGGATTGCAATGTGACCAACCTCCTGAGGAGTGATTTCTCGCTTTCTATCTCTCTGTCTCTCTCTGTCTTTCTCGCAAGTGCATGTGCCCTATAGCAAAAATCTCTCTAAAAAAAAAAAAAAATATATTATGCTAATTAACCTTATTTGTTTATGCATTTATCAAAACCTTGCATAATACTGCATAAATATATATGATTATTATGTATGAACTAAACTTTTTAAAAATTCTTGGAGATAATAATTGTAAGGCAAATGAAAACATCACATATTATAAACAGAAACCTTGTGGGTTTTTCAATAACATGCGTAATTAGAGTTCTTAATTAATTTTATTGAGAGATAATTCATATACCATGTTTTTAGTATAGTAGGGTTGAACCACCATCATACGATGTAATTTTAGCAAATTGTCATTTTTTCACTAAAAGAAATCTAGTGCCCATTAACACACCCTTCTTCCTCCAGGCCCTGAGAAAATCCAATTTGCTTTCTGTTTATACAGATTTATCTATTCTGAACTTTTCACATAAATTAAATTACATAATATAAGGTCTTCTGTATCTGGCTTATTTCACTTAGCATGATGTTTTCAAGGTATAGGCATGATATACACCGTGTTTTTAAAAATTTTGCCAGAGAGTATGTGTGCTTGCAAGAAAGAGGGAGAAATAGAGAGAGAAAGAAAGAGGAAGTAAGAAAGCATCCACCATGGGGAATGGTCATGCCATAAACTCATTCACTCCATTACTGTCTCCTTTCAGGATTTCAGGCACGCAGGCACATGAATCCAGCATGCTTCTCAAGCCAGCTCTGGGACTTGAGCTGCACAGTTGGCCTTGTGAGATCCTGTTCACATAACCACTAGGCCAGAGGCTGGCCCCATTATTTAAAAACTTTTAATTTTCAAAGGGTAAATTTGCTTTCCAGAAAGAAAGAGAGAGAGGGGAGAGAGAGAGAAAATAATCCCCAATAGGGTGTCGTTATGCTGTTCTCCTTTTTCTCCAACCCATTTGGGGAATAAGTAGTGTGTTTTTCAAGTCATGGGGGTAAGGA
Source organism: Tupaia belangeri chinensis (assembly GCF_000334495.1). NCBI lineage: Eukaryota > Metazoa > Chordata > Mammalia > Scandentia > Tupaiidae > Tupaia > Tupaia belangeri. Next base: position 1,439,777 of record NW_006159543.1, on the reverse strand, counting down.
TTTGAACCTCGGTCAGTCATGTGGGATCTAGCTCCTGAAAAACTGCACTTAACCACTGGCACTATGGGACTTGCTCCTGTACATCATTCTTTTTTTTTTTTTTTTTTAAAAATGGAACCCCTCCACACTTTCAGGC
>NW_006159543.1:1421500-1439591 GCF_000334495.1 Tupaia belangeri chinensis | reverse complement strand
TAGTATATGTGCTGCCGACCCAAGCACCTTCATTCTTTTTAATTGCCAAATGATATTCCATTGTAGATATAGCCAAATTTGTTTGGCCATTCATCCACTGAAGAACATTTGGGACTTTTCAAATTTGGGAGTATTATAATACCCATTATTCTTAAATAATGCTATGAACATTTACATTCAAGTATCTTTGTAGAGATACAACCTCATTTCTTTTGGATATATACCTAGGAGTGGAACTTCTGGGTTATGTGACAACTTTATAACAGTTTTTCCTGTGTGTGTGTGTGTGTGTGTGTGTGTGTATGTGTAGCATGCATGCACTCATATGCAGTGTTTTAATCAAGGTCTTGCTGTGTCAAAATCCTTCTGTTTCAGTAACAGCATCTGGCCTTTTAGGGTGGGTCAGTAATTAAACCCAGGATTCCATGTGACCTCAGCCTTCTAAGCAACAATGTCCATCACGTGCTACCATAACTAGGACTTTATGTTTAACTTTTTGAGACACTGCCAAATAATTTTTTTCATAACAGCTGCACTATTTTATGTTCTTACTAACAATGAAGAAGGGGTGTAATTTCATCACATTCTTGCCAACACTTGTTATTTTCTGTCTTGATTTTGGCTACCGAAGAGAGTGTGAACTGATATGCTATTATGGTTTTGTTCTGAATTTACATAATGTTTAGTGATGCTGACCATTTTTCATGTACTTACTGGCAATTTATACATCTTCTTTGGAGAAAGATCTATGCAAGTCCTTGGCCTATTCTGAATTGGGTTGTCTGTTTTATTTTGTTGTTGGCTTGTAGGAATTCTTTATATATTCTGGCAATTAGTCCATCCTCAATTATTTGATTTGCAAATATTTTGTCAAATTCTGTGAGTTGCCTTTTAAATCTGTTGATAAGTGCCTTTGCTTTTATTTTTATGTAGTCCAATTGATCTTTGAAGTTTATTGATTTATTTCTTCCATGAGAGACAGACAGAGACATATAAACAGACAGAGACATATAGATAGATGGAGAGGGGGATATCCCCAACAAGGTTCTCATATCATCATCCACTCCAAGTTTCAGCCAGCCAGGATCATGGGCATGTGTGTGAGCACCCAGCATATACAGGGATATCTAAGGATGCAAACCTGGGATTTTTTCCACATGGCCTCAGCACCACAGAACATTGTGGTGCCACTACACTACTGTAACTGGCCTATTTTCTTTCTTTCTCTTCTCTTCTTCTCTTCTCTTCTCTTCTCTTCTCTTCTCTTCTCTTCTCTTCTCTTCTCTTCTCTTCTCTTCTCTTCTCTTCTCTTCTCTTCTCTTCTCTTCTCTTCTCTTCTCTTCTCTTCTCTTTTCTTCTCTTCTCTTCTCTTTTCTTCTTTTCTTTTTCTTTTTTTTTTTTTTTGCTATAGGGCGTGTGCACTCACCAGGAGAGACAGAGAAAGAAGGATACAGAGAGTGAGGAAGCAGAGAAAGCGAGAAGCATCTTCCAGGGAGGATGACCATGTTGCAATCCCTTCTTTATCATTCTCCTTTCAGGATTTTAGGCATGCATGCACACAAACTCAGAGTGTTTTCCGAGCCAGTTGATGATGTGAGATCTAGCTGCCTTAACCACCATGTCACTTGGCTGGACCCATTTTTTTTCTTTTGTTGTCTGTGATTTTTGTGTCATATCCAGGAGATCACTGTCAAATCCAATGCCATGGAGCTTTTGCCCAATGTTTTCTTCTAAGCTTTAATAACTTTAGGTTTTTCTTTTAGGTCTTTGATTCATTTTGAGTTAATTTTTGTATATGATGTAAGGACAGATCCAACTCCACTCTTTTGCATGTGTGCATCCTGCTTTCCCAGCACCATTTGTTAAAGAGAACCCTTTTCCCATTGAGCATCCTTCCTGAAGACCATCTGGGGCTCACTGGTGGCATGGAGGCTAAGGCACTGGATTTCACATGGTCATCATATGGTTCTAGTCTTGGACCCAGCAACTTGAAAATCACACCATGCACATGTGCATTCATGTTCAATGTTAAAGAGAAGACTGGAGGGAAAGGGTTGCAGCATGGCAATACCTCCCAGTAAGATTTCTTACTTTCCCTTTCCCTCTCCCTTTCCCTCCCCAACTCTCTTTCTCTCTGAAGTGCACATATGTCCTATAGCAAAAGCTACAGAAAATAAACTACAGATGATGTGGTGGTTAAGGTGTGGGAATGGCTGACCAAGGCTCAAGTCCTGGACCTAGCAGCTCAAAAAATCATGCTAGGTGCATGTGTATGTGTACCCAAAAGCCCAAGAAGAGAATGGAAGAGGAGAGATTGTGGTATGGCCTTCCCCCCTGAGGGATATTTCTATCTCTCTGTCTCTATTTGGTCAGTGTACATGCTCTATGACAAGAACCTAGGGGGAGAATAAAATATCATTTGACCATATTCATAAGAGTACCTCTGGGCTCGCTATTCTATTCCATTTATCTGTTTATCTAATTCTCTTTATACTAGCGCTGCACTACTTTCTTTACTATAGTTTTATAATATGTTTGAAATCAAGCAGTGAGTTTTCTGGCCTTGGTAAATTTTTTTTTTCCTTCTTTCAAAATTATGTTGGTTATTTAGTGTCACTTGAGATTCTATGTAAATTATAGAATGACTTTTCTATTTCTGTAAAACATGCTATTGATTTTTTTTTGTGGGGGGAGAGGATTTTTGCTATAGGGTGCATGCTTTCGCCAGACAGAGAGAGAAAGACAGAGAGGCAGAAAGCAAGAAATCACCCACCCCAGGGTGGATGGCCACGCCACAATCCCTTCTCCTCCATTCTCCTCTCGGGATCTTGGGCACACATGCACACATGCCCGCCGTGAGTTTAAGACACCGGGTCCAGGACTCAAACCGCGGTTGACTACGTGGGAGTCCAGCGACATAGCCATTACACTAACCACTGGTCCCACTATTGAAATTTTGATAGGGACTGTATTGAATCTACAGATCACTTTGGTAGTATACACACCTTAACAGTATTAAATCTTCTAATCCATGAACATGGGATGTTGTCTTTATATCTATTTGTATCTTCTTTAATTTCTTTTGTAGTTTTCTGTTATATGTTGATGCTTTCAGTGCACGAGTTTTCACTTCCTTAGTTAGGCTTATTCCTATGTATTTTATTCTTTTTGATCTTATATTAAGTATAATTGTTTTCTTATTTTTTTATTAGGTTATTCATTGTTAGTGCATAAAAAAACAACTGATCTTTGTGTGTTGATTTTGTATCCTGCAACTTTGTTGAATTTATCAGTTCTAACAGTTTTTTCATATATAGAATCTCACTTTAATTGCCAGAGAACATGTTAACTCACCATAGAGAAATACAGAAAGAGAGGAGTGGGTAGAAAGAGAGAGAGAGGAAGAGAGATCACCTCCTCCCCAATACAAGAGAAAGAGGGAGATCACCATCACAATCTCTTCTCCTCCATTTCTTCATTCTGTCAGAATTTTGGGCAAACACACAAATGCACCTGCCATATTTCTTAAGCCACTAGGACCAGAATTTGAGTTGTAGTCACCCATGTAGGATGTAGTTTCTTTAACCACTAAGCAATGGTGCCGGCTCATTGAGGAATATTTAGTTTTCTCTATATAAGATTATGACATTGGGGAACAAAGATAACAATAATAATTCCAATACAATTTGGATGCCTGATCTTTTCCCTGCAGAATTGCTCTGGCTAGATATTTCATCACTATGCCAAAAAGAAACGGTAAAAGCAAGAATCCTGGTTTTGTTCCTGAGAACATATAAGAAAAGCTTTCAGTCTTTTACCATTGTTAGCAATGTGTTTTTCATAAATGTCCTTTATTATAATGAGATTGATTTCTTCTATTCTCAATTTGTTATTTTTTTTTAATCATCAAAGAGTGCTGAATTTTGGGGAACCAGCAGTTAGTGTAATGGCTATGTCGCTGGACTCCCATGTAGTCGACTGCGGTTTGCGTCCCGGACCCGGTGGCTTAGAACTCACGCCGGGTGCGTGTGCGTGCATGCCCAAGATCCCGAGAGGAGAATGGAGGAGAAGGGATTGCAGCGTGACCATCCCCCCTGGGGGGTGATTTCTCGCTTTCTGTCTCTATGTCTCTCTCTGTCTGTCTGGCGAGCGCACATGCCCTATAGCAAAAACCTCTCCCCCCCCAAAAAAGTGTTGAATTTTGTCTCATGCCTTTTCTGCTTCAATTGAGATGATAATGTGGAATTTCCCCCTTTGTTCTGTTAATGTGATTTTCACATTGATGGTTTTCGTATATCAAACCATTCTTCCATCCCATGGAAAAATCCCCCTTGATCATTGTGTAAAACCCTTTTAATAGTCTACTGAATTCTATATGCATAATTTGCAATGTGGGATCCAGTGTCATAAGCACCACTCCACCTGCTGACCCAATCTTCTTTCTTTTTTTCTTAGTCAATCTAGCCAAAGGTTTCTCAATTTTGTTGATCTTTTTGAAGAATCAACTCTTGTTCTTGATGATTTTCTCTATTGCCATAATATTCTGTAGTTTATTTATCACTGTTATAATCTTCATTATTTCCTTCCTTCTGCTAGCTTTGTGGTAAGATTTTCTTTTTCTAGTTACTGAAGCTATAAAGTTATTAGGTTTTTGTTTTGAGATAGTTGTTCTCCAATATAAGTATTTACAACTAATAATTTACCTTTGAATATTGCTTTCATCTCATCTTGTTTTGGTATGTTGTAGATTCATCTTCATTTGTCTCAAAATATTTTCTAGCTTATCTTGTGATTTCTTCTTTGTCCCTTTGGTTATTTAAGACTAAGTTGCTTAATTTACATATATTTGTAGATTTTCCAGTTTACTTTCTCCTATTGATTCTTAGTTTCATTCCACGCTTATTGGGAAAGATATGCTAAATGATTTTAATCATTTTAAACTTATTAAGACTTACTTTGTAGATTAACAAACATTTTGTCTATTTTGAAGAATGTCCCATATGAAACTGCAAAAATGCATATTTTTCTTTCATTTGATAGAATATTCTGTATATTTCTATTGAGTTCCTTTGCACATTTAAAAATTGTGTTGTCTTCTTATTAAATTGTAAAAATACTTTATATATTCTGGATATAAATCCCTTATCTGATATATGATTTACAAATATATTCTCCCATTCTCTGGATTGTCTTTTTACTCTTTTTTTGACGTTTATTTATTTATTTATAAGCACCCTGACAGGGTCCTCACATGGCAATCCATCCTCAGCCTCAGTGAGCCAGGAAATGATCATATGCATCCAGTGTATACAGGAAGATCTTGAGATGCTATCCCAGGATCTTCCCATGTAGCTTCAACATTGCAGAGATTTGCATTACCACTGCACTACCACAATTGCCCAAACTTTTCACTTTCTTGGTGACATGATTTGCAGCAAAAAGAAAAAAAAACACAAATTTTTTTCCTTTGGCTGTTTTGTGCTTTTGATGTCATAGCTAAGAAACTTAGCTTTTAGTATTTTGAAAATCCAGGGCTTTTAGGATTTTGTCATATTTTTTTCTAAGATTTTTTTCATAGTTTTACCTCTTGTATTCAAGTCAATAATTCAATTTAAATTTATTTTTGTATATAGTATGAGGTAGAGGCCAAAGTCATTTTTTTGCATAGATATCCTCTTGTCTCAGCATCATTTATTGAAGGTAATGTTTCCCCCTCATTTTAATTGTCATGGCACCTTTGTTGAAAATTAGTTGACCAAAATTATATGGGTTTATTTCTACACTCTGATTTATTGCATTAATCTTTAAATCCATACTATATTAGTAGCATAGTCTTGCTTACTATAGTTTTGTAGTAAGTTTGGAAACCTAGATGTATGAGTCCTCCAAATCTGTTGACCATTCTGGGTCCCAAGCATATCCATATAAATTTTAGAGTATACTAGTGTTTTTCTTTTTTAATTTTCAACTTTATATTATACATTCAATCACTATATATCACTTAGCTTGTAAAGTGACTGTACCCAACATGAGTACACTTCACACCAGTCCAGTTGATACTATACAAGTTATAGTATACATGTTAATTTCAGCAAAAAACTCATTTATGATTCAAATAGGAGTTTTGTCATTTATGTAGTATGAGTAATAGGTTAGAACCACTATACCATATTAAAAGAACAGATTTATCAGTTCTACAAACTAATTAAAGAGTTGTAGAAATCTTAGACAAAATCTCTTATAGCTGTTTCAGTTTTTTAGAGATAAAGAAATAATACATATAAAGTCTTAGAATGAGTTATGAAATCTCACTGAAACCCAATAACTCTGTGTAAAAGATGAAAATGTTTTCTTCCACCCATTTTACTGACAAAGTAATTAATATACAGAATATTTATGTGACTTACAAAGGTCGTAAGATATAAGTCTTTACATGCAGACACAGGAGTCAGATCTCTGCCTACTTACTTCCTCTCCAGGTATTTCAGTACACTATATTAGTCATGATTTTTGAGTAACAAGGATGCTGTCTCATAAATTGTGTCTGTCATTTGTAAAAGCCAAAATCATGTAAAGTGATATTATTAATCAATGGAGAAATTATGGTTATTCTACAACTCTTAACATTTTTTGTCAAAACATTAAAATTTCCCTTAATGTCAGTTATACATGTACAGAGGTATGAAAGAATAGAAAAATTAGTATTTATTTAGTATATTCTATTCTAAAATATTAGAAAGTTTGAGAATTAATGTATTTCATTTCTTCATAAAAACCTTACCAGCAATAGTTTGAGCAGTCTTCATTCTGCTATATAATTCAAAATATAGAAACATCTTTTCTAAGCTTTGACAAAAAAACAAAGAAACAAAAGCTGTGACACTAATTTCTAAGCTTGGGTCAGCATCCAACTTTTTTTTTTTCAAGATTTTTGTCATAGGTCACGTGTGCTCACCAGAGAGGCAGACAGATAGTGAGAGAGAAAAGTAAGCAATTACTGCCCAGGGGGTTGGCCACACTGCAATCCTTTCCCCTTCCATCTTCTCCTGGGATTCTGGGCATGCATGCACATGTGTCCAGCATGATTTTGAAGCTGTCAGGTCTAGGACTTGAACTGTAGTTGGCCATGTAGGAATCCAGTGCCTTAACCACCATACCACCTGATGACCCAGCTTCTGATATTTTAAACTTTGCATGTGTGATCTTGTGAATTATCTCCAAGAGTTCCTTTAATGTGAAGTTTTCTGATGGATTACTTCCTCTGTGTCATCTTCATCATTTTCATCAGCTTTGTTTTCCTCATATGTTGATAAGTTTGTTCTCTAAGTTACTTGATTGCACATCTAGAGTCTCACAAAGGGTGGCGGTGTCTACATGCCTTTGGTTGGCTATTTTTCTATAACTGTATCAATATTAGATTCAGATTGGTTGGTCAATTTTCTCTTTTGATTATTCATTTTTTTTAAATACCACATTGGTTTATCACTGGGAGACAAGGAGGCAACACAAGTACATGCTTTTCTGTCACTGCACGAACTGAATAGATGAATGGTGACTTATCACTGATACATCTGTTGCTTATATGGTGACTTACAGACTGAAGAGCTAATATACCATGGTAACTAAAATTCAAATCATGTTATTATGAATCAGTATTATTAAATAAGTTATAGTAATTGAAATTTGTGCATATTAGACCTGTGCAAAGAAAAGTCTGTACCTAATAAAACAGAGCTATATAACCTTGTTTTTCTATTATGTCACTATATTTTTTTGAAGAGATTTTTGCTATAGGGCATGCACGCTCACCAGAAAGACAGAGACAGAGAGACAGAAAGTGAGAAATCACTCCCCAGGGGGATGGCCGTACTGCAATCCCTTCTCCTCCATTCTCCTCTCAGGATCTTGGGCATGCACGCACACACTCCTGATGTGAATTTAAGCCACTGGGTCCGGCACTCGAACTGTGGTCGACTACCTGGGAGTCCAGCAACATAGCATGTGTGATCTTGTGAATTATCTCCAAGAGTTCCTTTAATGTGAAGTTTTCTGATGGATTACTTCCTCTGTGTCATCTTCATCATTTTCATCAGCTTTGTTTTCCTCATATGTTGATAAGTTTGTTCTCTAAGTTACTTGATTGCACATCTAGAGTCTCACAAAGGGTGGCGGTGTCTACATGCCTTTGGTTGGCTATTTTTCTATAACTGTATCAATATTAGATTCAGATTGGTTGGTCAATTTTCTCTTTTGATTATTCATTTTTTTTAAATACCACATTGGTTTATCACTGGGAGACAAGGAGGCAACACAAGTACATGCTTTTCTGTCACTGCACGAACTGAATAGATGAATGGTGACTTATCACTGATACATCTGTTGCTTATATGGTGACTTACAGACTGAAGAGCTAATATACCATGGTAACTAAAATTCAAATCATGTTATTATGAATCAGTATTATTTAATAAGTTATAGTAATTGAAATTTGTGCATATTAGACCTGTGCAAAGAAAAGTCTGTACCTAATAAAACAGAGCTATATAACCTTGTTTTTCTATTATGTCACTATATTTTTTTGAAGAGATTTTTGCTATAGGGCATGCACGCTCACCAGAAAGACAGAGACAGAGAGACAGAAAGTGAGAAATCACTCCCCAGGGGGATGGCCGTACTGCAATCCCTTCTCCTCCATTCTCCTCTCAGGATCTTGGGCATGCACGCACACACTCCTGATGTGAATTTAAGCCACTGGGTCCGGCACTCGAACTGTGGTCGACTACCTGGGAGTCCAGCAACATAGCCATTATGCCAACTGCTGGTCCCCATTATGTCACTATTCTAAGATCCAATATTATCATCTGAAAGAAACAATAGGCTACTTTACATCATTCCCTTGTTCATAAGCTCTATTAAGTTTCAAACTTTAGCATAGAATTTGCTTATTGAAGTACACTTGTAGGACACAGAAAAACTAATAATTAGCTTCTTGCTAAAAGAGTTGAATATACTTTGGACATTTGCCAGTTGAAACATATTTATTTTGCTACTATCCACTAGAAATTCAGGCATGACTTATAATAATTTTGGTTCCATTATACAAATATTTACTCATTCCAGAAAAATCTGTATGAATTAATTTAGAATTTTTAAAAGGTAATTTTCACCAATTTTGTAACAAATGGGGTGGGGTTAACTGGGTATTTACTTGGAAAAAAAATCAAGTTAGTTTCTCAACTCACATATTATGCAAAAAATTCAACTGGATCAGAGATGTAAATATAAGGAAAAAAACATGAACATAGTAGAAGAAACATAAATCTATTTCTATAATTTTAAGATGTATAGGTCTTCATAAGATTAAATATTAAAAACAAAAATGAAACAAGGAAAAACTACAAGTCAGGACTAAAAGCTTCCTGACCTTTTCCTCCATCCTCCTTCTCAACTGATGAATTTTCTATTTTAGCAATGATATATAAGCAATCAGTAAACTACATGCCTCCTTCCAAAATCTGCTTCTTCCAAAATGTTTCCTATCTCAGTATGTAGCAAAATTTTTTTTCACTTGCTCAGGATAAAAACTTTGAGTCATCTTTGACAATTCTGTTTCTCCCATATTCCATAAGCAAATCTTCCTGGCTTAATCTATAAAGCATATTCAGAATCTGACCACTTCTTATCACTTGCACTGCCACCCCCCCGATCCAAGACATCAACAATTATAGACTATATTATGTAAATAGTATCATAATTGTTCTGCCTTCTTTCAACCTTATTCCTCTATGACCTAGTTCTAAAACAAAAACTGTGATGTTTTTAAAAATTAATGTATAATCATGTTACTTTTCCCATTCACTCTCCATTTCATTCAGGTGTGTAAGTCCTTACTGTGAGTTATTGCCTTAGATAATCTATTCTTATTTGCCACCCTGATCTCATTTCCTATTAGTTTCACCTTACTCATTCCACTTAATCCATACTGGCCTCACTAATGTTTCTCAAACATACCAGGTATGTTCACACCTCAGGGCTTTGTATACCCAGTGAGGTCCCTGCTCAATTATTATCTTATCAGAAAGATTTTGTCTTACTAACCTATTTCGAAATGTAATAGTTCCTAGTAATTCCTATCCCCAAGCCTTGATTTATTTTTTGTCATAACATTTACCATCTTCTAACATATTATAGTTATTTATTTTGTTTATTGTATATCTCCTTGAGTAGAAAAAAGCTCCATGCAAGCAGTGAATTTGTCTGTTTCGTTCATGCTCTATCTCTAGCACTCAAAACAGCACCTGGCAAACTTTTTTTAAAAGAATTATTTATTTAATTTTATTTATTATTGTTATCATTATTATTTTTAAATTTGCTATAGGGAACATGAGTTCACCAGAGAGAGACAGAAAGAGAAAGAATGCAAGCTGCCAAGTCTGGATTCAAACCATAATTGACCACGTAGGAGTCCAGAACTTTACCCACTATGCCACTTGCTGGCCCACTACAACAAAGTTTTATAAATCAGTGGGGAATATGCAGCCAAATACCCTCCTAAAAAAATGAGGCAAAGGCTATTATCCTTTTAATTTTATATATTGAGCATTTTCAGTCATCTTGGTGTACTTTCTTTTCTTTTTAATTGCCATAGGGTGTGTGCACCTGCCAGTGTGTCAGAGAGAGAGGAGAGAGAAAACACCTCTGAATACTGTGTGGTCATGTGCAATCCCTTCTCCTCAATTTCCCCATCCTCCAAAGCACAGACAATAATCCCCAAAATAGACAAGTGTGATTACATCAGATTAAGAAGTTTCTGTACAGCAAAGGACACAGTAATTAGTGTGAAGCAACTACCCTCAGGATGGGAGAATATTTTTGTAAACTATGCCTCAGATAAGGGACTGACAACCAGAATACACAGGGAACTCAAGTAGCTTACCCACAAAAAAAATGATGAACCCAATTTAAAAATGCAAAAATGAGCTGAATAAACAACTCTCTAAAGAAGACATACGAACAGCCAAAAAGCATATGAAAAAATGCTCAATATCCCTCATCATAAGGGAGATACAGATAAAAACTACAATGAGATACCACCTAACTCCAGTCAGAATGGCAAAGATTAAAAATCAAAAAATGATAAGTGTTGGTGGGGATGTAGTGAAAGGGGAACTCTCCTACATTATTGGTGGGAATGTAAATTTGTCCAACCACTGTGGAGAACAATATGGAGGTTCCTCAAAGACCTTCAAACAGAACTACAATATGATCCAGTCATTCCACTCCTGGATATCTACTCAAAAGAGAGGAGAATGCTCAGCCAGAAAAGCACTTGTATATCTGTATTTATTGTGGCATTATTCACGATTTTAAGACATGGAACTAACCTGAAGGTCTACACACAGATGAATGGATTGAAAAAGTGTGGTACATATACTCCATGGAATACTAGTAAGTCATAAAAAACAACAAGTCCCTGGCATTTGATAGAAAGTGAATGAATATGGAAGATTTATTGCTGAGTGAAGCAAGTCAGGCTATGAAAGAGAGCCACTGTATGTCTCCACTTAACATACACAGACTGTCTGCACTCTATGGTAGATACTGAAAGACTGGAGGGCATAAAAGCATTGAAAATTGTTATGGACACTAGAGACAAAGTGGAAGAGTGGGAAAGGGGAAGAGTGTAGGAAAGAAAATTTGGGGAAAAAATAGAAAGGTAAGACATTTGTGGGACATAGATATGGTTTATTATATGTTGATGATGACGTGTATAGTATTCTCAACTGGGCCAGAGTGAGGTGTATATCACACTGTGTAAAATCTCTTTACAATCTAAATGATGTATAGCAATCGAATGTATAAATGATAATAATAATACTTGAAAAAATGATTAAAATGTATTTAAAAAGAAAGAAATATTAACAGACAAAAAGATAAAAAGCATATTATCAATCAATGCAGAAAAAGCATTTGATAAAATACAACACCTCTTCATGATTAAGACTCTCAGCAAAATCAGCATAGAAAGGACCTTTCTCAACACAATAAAAGCCATCTATGAAAAACCCATAGCTAACACCATACTGAATGTGGAAAAGCTGCTTTTACACTAAAAACTGATACAAAACAAGGCTGCCCACTTTCTCCACTCTTGCTCAACATAGTGCTGGAAGTCCTAGTCAATGGAATCAGAAAAGAGAATGAAATAAAAGGCACTCAAATGGGGAAGGAAGAGGTAAAATTATCTCTGTTTGTAGATGACATGATTGTATACATAGAAGACCCAAAAAAGTTTCCATGAAAAAACTGCTGGAAATGATAAATGAATACAGTAAAATGGCAGGATATAAAATCAACATACAAAGATCTATAGCATTTATATATATGAATGACAAGCAGACTGAGGTAGAAATGAAGAAAGTAATCCCATTTATCATAACCACTAAAAGAATAAGATACCTAGGAACAAATCTAACCAAAGAAGTCAAAGACCTCTACAAGGAAAATTATGAAAATGTAAAAAAAGCAATTGCAAATCACACAAAAAAGTGGAAGAACATCACACGTTCCTGGATTGGAAGAATCAATGTAATTAAAATGGCAATTCTACTCAAATTAATCAACATATTTAACACAATCTCAATCAAATGACCAGAATCATTTTTCACAGATCTAGAAAAGACAATCACAAAATTTGTCTGGAATCATAAAAGACTCCATATTGCCAAGACAATTCTGCACTAGAAGAGTTGAGTAGGTGGCATCTCACTCGTGACCCCAAACTGTGTAACAAATTTGTGATAATCAAACAGTATGGTAGTGGCACAAAAACAGACAGGTGAACCAATGGAAGAGAATAGAAACCCTAGAAATAAACCCCAAAATATACAGCCAACTGATCTTTGACAAAGGACACCAGTCAATCCACTGGGAAAAAGAAAACCTCTTTTAACAAATGGTGCTGAAAAAACTGGACATCCACTTGCAAAAAGATGAGCCTGGACCCCTGTCATGAACAAAAATCAACTCAACATGGATCAAAAATCTCAATCTAAGATCTAAAACTATAAAACCATTGCTGGAAAGCACTAGGAAAACTCTGGGAAATACTGGAGTAGGCAAAGACTTCTTAAATAAGACGGCCAAGGCACAGGCAATAATCCCAAAAATAGACGAGTGGGATTACATCAGATTAAGAATTTTCTGCACAGCAAAAGACACAGTAATTAGTATGAACTGACAGCCCTTGGAATGGTAGAATATTTTTGTAAAATATACTCCAGATAAGGAACTGATAACCAGAATACACAGGAAATTCAAGTGGCTTACTCGAAAAAAAAAAAATCAAACATTTGTATAATATTAAAAACAAAATATCTTTAGAATATAATTTAGTAAATTCTATTTCACTGAGAATTTTCAGTAATTCCATGCAGGTTGAGTACCATGATTCTTTTTCTAATAAAACTTCGTTCTGTGGTCTTCTGACTGCATGATAAAGAGAGTTATTTCACTTTTACATGGAGTTAAGCAGTAGTCAATAAATTCCTATTGAGTCTACTAATTCTAAAACAAATGCTAAATTTAATTACTTGAGAAATAGCACCAAAATGTTCACATTGACTAGGACAGTACAGGGAAATGTAATACTATTTAGAGCAGAACTTTAGACAGGCAGTTCAGAATATGACTATACTTCCATTAACTGCTAACATTACTTTTTTTACAGTCATTTCAAATTACTTAATAAGAATATTAGAATAAAGGCCATCAACTCCGTCGCTAAAAAGAGAAAGCCAAAACCTGGCAAAACTATGCCTGTAAGGGCTTTAGAGGAAAAACAAAGAAACCAGAAATTGTTTTATCTTCTTTGTACTGTCTACAAACCCTAAAACATATTTTCTTACAATCTGAGAGAAGAAACAAATCTCTTACTCAGAAAACATAATATATTCTATAGTTTATTTAATGAAGAATTAGGAACAAGGAAAGTGATTTTAAAGAAAGTATCACACCTGCTCAGGCATATGCCTAGAGTGATTACCTTTGGGCCAGGAAGACCTGGAAGACCAATGCCTGAAACACCAGGATCACCTTTATCTCCTTTCTGTCCGGGTAATCCTGGGGAGCCCGGTTGTCCAGGAACTCCAGGAGGTCCAGGAGGCCCTTCTGCACCCTGAGGGCCTGTTGAAAATATGTAACATATAATATTTTACAAAATATTATTTTTTTGTTTTATAATTTTAATTTACATTTAGTTGTACATCTTTGTGAGGTACAATATACTTTTCGAAGTATAAATGCAGTGTGTGATTATCAAACCAAGGATATTATCATATTAATTATTGTGCACCTTTAGTTTTTGTTCTAGTAGATTTTTTAAAATATATATATTAATATAAGTTTGGTAACACCTTTTTTTTTAATGTTGTGGTATGACATTCCATAACTGATTGGCCCTGTTTACATGCATCAACGTGTTTGTTAAATGTCCTTTCCTGAGTCTCTTCAGGACCACACTCCATTATTCATCTCCCATGCAGTTTCTGGTATCCATGGTTTTCCTCTCTACTTTTATGTCTTCACATCCAAAATATTCTTTACTTGTGGCATATTTAAAATGCATATAACCAGGCAAAACAAACTCTGCAAACTCTATATATGGGCCTCACAACCAGGATTTTTCTTTTTCTTTTTTTTTAACTTTTGCCATAGGGCATGTGTGCTCACCAGAGAGAGACAGAGAAGAGGAAATTGAGAAATCGCCGCCCAGGCGGGGGGGATGACCACACCGTAATACCTTTTCCTCCATTCTCCTCTCAGGATTTTGGGCATGCTCATACACATGTTTGGCATGCTTTTCTTTTTATTTTTAGAGGTTTTTGCCTTTGGTGCTTACACTCACAAGAGAGAGAGAGGGAGAGAGATAGAAAGAGAAAGAGAGACAGAGAGAGAGAGAGCTACAAAGCCAGTGAGAGGGAAAGTGAGAAATCACCCCCAGGGTGAATGTACACACCACAATCCCTTCTTTGCTTCCTTCCCAGGATGTTGGGTATGCACTCACACACACCTGGCATGATTTTTAAGCCACCGAGTCTAGGACTCAAACTGATGTTAACCATGTGGCAGTCCAGTGACATCACTACTATGGTATCTGCTGGCCCCTTGGCATGATTTTCAAGACTCCAAGTCCAGGGCTCAAATGGCACTTGGCCATGTGGGTGTCCAGAACCTTAACCACCACCTCACCTGCTGGCTCCACAACCAGGATTATTTAAAAGCCTATTTTTTAAAGGAAGTTTCAATAAAAGAGGTAAAGCTGGGGAACATATAAATTTGTGAATTCTAACTTTTAAGGTTTCGAAAGTTCTATCCCTTGATTCCCACTTCAAATACTTGCTTAACAATAGAGCTTGAGCAACTGATTGTCTTAAAGAATGTTTCAGGCTGATGCTATCAACATGTTCCTCTTTTCTTATTAAAAAAAGATAGTGAACCACCTTTAATGAACCTCATTCATTGATTGGGAATGAATATTTAGAAGATTTTCATCACTCACCTGGAAAACCCATATCACCTATGCTTCCTTTAAGACCAGGAGGTCCTGTAAGTCCTGGTTGCCCAGGGAGACCAGGGTTACCCTTGGGACCTAAGAAGGTCAAATTAGTAAAATTAAGACAAGCTCACAATATCGAGGTTTCTTGGTTTCTTGAAATGGGTAGTAATTAAAATTTGAACATTGGATTGTATGTATTAAATCTTAATAAGTGATTAAGGTCCACAGATGCAACTCAGCTTGAAACAGGCAAAAAACATCTATGAAATCTCCTTAGGAACATATTACATTATTACTATGGTAATACAATTTTATTTATTTACTTATTTTACTTTGCTAAAGAGGAAAAGCATTCACCAGAGAGATTCAGAGAGTGAAAATAGAGAAAGTGAGAAAATACCCCTTCCCCCGAGGGAAGGACCACACCACAATCCCTTGTCCTCCATTCTCCTCTTGGGAATTCTGGGCACACAAGCACATACAGCCACATGTTTTTCAAGTTGCCAAGTGTGAAACTATAACCATGTGGTCAGACATGTGGGATTCAGCTGCCTTAACCTCCGTACCCCCTGTTGACCCATAATACAATTTTATTTTAAAAAATGAAAATAATGTTACCAGAACATCTTGTTTCTTGCTCTTAAAGAATTCCAATCACCTGAAGTCATATTTGTTGTATGGTTATAACCACCCTTAATATATTTTCTCATGTAAGTCAAATATAACTACTCTTGTTTTCAGAAGATTCAGAAGTGGCTTCTATATGTTGAGCCTGATTACGTGAGACAAGGGAAAGGAAATGTGCTCGTCTGTCATGTATTGTTCTAGTTCATTAGATCAGAAATAGGGTTGACAGAGGGACTGGGAAGCCGCCCCTACCAGACATGGTTGTTCTGTACATTCTTTTTAGAATATAAGCATTCGAGTTCTGTTGGGTCACCTAGGTATTTTCCAAGGACCACAGTGTTGCCTTAAAATTTTTTTCTTTTATTTTTCCTTTCACAGTAACTTCCAACTTGGGGAGGAGAATGCAGGATATGTGATGAAGAGACAGAGCATTTTGTTTCCAACCATATCAAGGCAATGTGATATAAAGTCTGGAGAAAATAATTGCTCTTAAGGGCTTCTATAAGGATGGGGACCAGACATTTTATTTTTGTAAGGATCAAATGGAAAGAAAATGGCTTAAGAGGTAGTGAGAAGAGTTTTATTAGGAATAAGAAAAAGCTCATGTTGACTATAAGGGTGATTAATGCTATAACAGACTACCAAGGAAGGTTCAAAATTTTCATCTAAAGAAAATTTAAAAAATAGAATCAGCAGCCATCTGTTTACATGGTTTAATGATTGACTTATCTGAAGGATAAAAACTAGAAAAGGTGAATTATTCAGGCTCCAGTCAGATAACTGCCTGACTGATATATGTTGTGTTGTATTTAATAAAATACAGCACCTTACTTTCATCATACTTCTGATTGTGTGCATATCCTGCTGCCAAAAAAGAATAAACTGAATGAGCAAGGTGAAATATCCTACAAATATTGGCTGTTGAAACTTAGGCCAAATGACAACATTTTTGCCAAAGGTGAGCTCCTTATTTCAGTAGCTACGCAAGCATATTGCTGTGACTAAATCCAAAGCATCGTCAAACATGATAAATACATAATTATTTTTCCAGAGTTAAGGGTCAACCACGCAGTGGCTACAAGTGGTTTTTCACATTTACCTGATGGTCCTGGTAATCCAGGTTGCCCAGTCAGTCCAGGCTGCCCCGGGTCTCCAGGCAAACCTTGGTAGCCTTTTGGCCCTGGAACTCCAGGAATACCTTCCAAGGATGAAAAAAAGAAACAAATTAGGTTGATATTAATTCATTTAATAAATTTGGCAAAGTAAGTTATCCAAGTTCCTTGTTTAATTTTCATTCCCAAGGTGCCTGTGCATTTGACACACACACACACACACACACACACATACAGAGAGAGAGAGAGAGAGAGAGAGACAGAAAGCATCCTCTGCCACACTGGGATGTAGTCACACCACAATCCCTTCTCCTCCAACTCTTCCTCCTGTCAAGATTTTGGGCACACACATGAACCCCACTTATTTCTCAAGAAATCACGTATGGGACTTGAATCATGGCCAGCCATGTGGGCTGACTCCCTTAACCACTAGGATACAAGGCTACCCTCCATCTTCTTTTTAAAGAGCCATGGTTTCTCTACGGTGCCCAGGCTGGCCCCAAACTTGTAATCAGCCTCTCGTGTAACTGTGATTACAGACATGCCACTGTGCCTGCCCCTCAAGTTTTGAACTATAAGTGAAATAGAGGAACTAGTGATATTCTGACATGGTATGAACCATTAGCACTGGACTCATAATGAAATCCTCCAGTTTTTATTTACCTACTACTAAGAAATTCAGAGTACTCAATAATTGAGTAACTTTCCTCTTTGGGCCTTGTGTCTTACACTGTAAAATGAAGAAATTGGGAAAGAAGATCCATAAGCTATCTCCTAGATTATATAACTACATATA
>NW_006159543.1:1407014-1420996 GCF_000334495.1 Tupaia belangeri chinensis | reverse complement strand
AGAGTAAGACACCGGAGGAGCCACACACTTTACTACAAGCTGCAAATAAACATACCTAGTTTTAAAGTTCCATATTGTTTGAAAGGCTGTTTTATACAGATTGGGTTGTAAGTGCTTTATATATTGACTTATGCTTACCCACATTTTTTTAATTATGAACATGTTATACTTCTATAAAAAGGAAAAGGATTTTTTTTAAGTTTCAAAACCCCATGTTATACTTCACACCTTATTTGCTTCTAATAAAGTAACTATAATAACACATTATTCCCTAGACCTACTTTCAGCAACTCCCCCCAGGGTTCAGCTTGGTTGTTCATAGTCCAATACTTGTTTATTCTGCCAAGGTAAAATAACAGTGAACTATATTTAAAAGTCAAGTATGATATGGGTATCTAAACACTGCATTACAATGTACCATTCATTCCCATCTGTTTCAAAGGGAAAGAAATGAAAAGTATTAGAAAATTTCCTAAACATCAAAATCTGTTTTCTAAGTCATTATGGTTATATATCCTTTTCTCTCTAGCATATCCTGTACTTTTTTTTTCTTGTCACAGAGTGTGTGTGTCCTCGGAGAGAGACAGAAAGAGAAAGAGGGAGGAGGAGAAAGCACTTCCTTGGAGCATGTCATACTGCAGTCCCTTCTCCTCCATCTCCATCATGTTATGATCTGGGGCATGAATGCTCATGCACCCGGAGTGTTTTTTTTATCTGCCAGGACTGGGATTTAAACTCCAGGTAACTGTGTGGGATCCAGCTACTTAACCACTAGGCCATGGGGTCAGCCTTTATCCTGTACTACTTAATTAGAAGGATTTATGGAAGGATTGAAGGCGATGGCCCAAGTCCATTTAAAAACTTGTAGCTAATAATAACCAAAGTATAAAGAAAATATTCAAACAAAAGTTGATCAGCTGAACATCATGAATCAAGTGAACATTAATATTTATTACCAAAATATGATGCATTGGAATTACTTTTGTTGGTGACAGCGATAAGTCAGTTTTTATGCTATTTAAAAATTAAATTTCAGATATACAAAAAAAAATATTGATACATAAATGCATTCACTCACCTGGTAAGCCAGGTTCCCCCTTCTCTCCTTTTGAGCCCAGCAGATTTGGATCCATTGGTCCAGGAGGGCCTGGAAGGCCAGGCTCTCCTTTACCACCTTTTACTCCCACAGGGCCAGGAAGCCCTGGCTGACCCTGCAAGCCATCATCACCTAAAATCAACATGTGTGGGGTACACAACAGATCAAATTTACCAATCCAGAATTGATATATAAAAAATTATTCTTATATTCACTTTTTTTTTTGAGAGATTTTCACTGTAGGGCGCGTGCGCTCGCCAGACAGACAGAGAGAGACATAGAGACAGAAAGCGAGAAATCACCCCCCAGGGGGGATGGTCACACCGCAATCCCTTCTCCTCCATTCTCCTCTTGGGATCTTGGGCACGCACGCACACGCGCCCGGCGTGAGTTTTAAGCCACCGGGTCCAGGACACGAACCGCGGTCGACTACGTGGGAGTCCAGCGACATAGCCATTACGCTAACTGCTGGTTCCCTCTTATATTCACTTTTGAGTAAGCCACTGACCATGTAAAACATTTATGCAATTGAGTAATTGTCTATGAATTACTTGAGCACATATACATTTTTATTTCTTCTGAATTCCTTAACAATTATAGACTATCTACAATGGAAAGTCAAAGTTAATCCATATATTTTGTTATCTTGAACTAAGCATTTGTCATGTTTCAAAGAAATCAAACTAGGCATGCCACAAATTAAGAACAAGACCTGCTTAAGTGCCATATCACAAAGAAGCAAAATGCAATGAAGCATTGCTCATTTTAAAGCATTAAAACAAAAGTCTCTATTAACATAAAGCAACGTTTAATTTTTCTCTCACACACATCTGCCAACAAACTCAAAATATTACCTTTAAGACCTGGAACACCAGTTCTGCCAGGGATTCCCAAAGGCCCTTGTGGACCTGGAGGTCCCATCATACCAACTTCACCTTTGGCACCTTTAAAGAATGTGAATACATAAATTTTGCCTTTCTTTCTCTTTGGAAAGATAAAAAGTAAGTTTCAACATGTTGGAAAGCTATTGAGTATTGAAAGGAAAGCACTGCTAAGTTTTATCCCTTTTCACCTGTTGTAACCTCAGTGCCCACTACCGTTGATGCCTGTGAATAAAGAGACTTACTATGGTATCTAATCTGCAAAGATGGACTCCCAATGAACCATTTTTTCCCAGAATACATACCCTCTTACAACCCCTTTCCCTGGAATCTGGGCAGACTCTGTGCATTACCCTTGGCTAGATGACACTGTGTGACTCCAAAGGCTAGATTATAAAAAGCCTTGAAGTTTCTACCTAGAGCTCCTGGAGAACTTACTTTTGGATTTTAGGATTTTCTGTCTTGAAAGATAGCTACCACAGAAGGACAGCAACTCTCCTTATACTACAAAATTCTGAGAAGCACAAGCCATGTAAAGAGGCAGCATAGATAATGAGATGCCCTATAAGCTAAGGAATATCCCTGTGACAGGGAACAGTCATTATGGAAGTAGATTTCTCAGTCCCAGTCCCTCCAGTTGGGCCATATGGGTTACAGATAAATGACTCAGTCAAACCATCCTTTAATTCCTGACCTACATACTCTTAATCAAAATAAAAAGAAGCTGATTTAAATCATTAAGTTTTGGAGTCATTTGTTACACAGCAATATATAACTAGAGCTCTCAAAGAGAAAAAGTGCAGTGAAAATAGCAAAGTGAGTTTCCCACAATCAAAGACATTTAATGGTCTTTATTTAGGGATAATATCAATCCAGAAAGGTGCAACTTGAGAATAATCCACCAGAGTCATATGAATTTTAATTTTCTGAACTCAAAATCAGAGAAAACTTTAATAAAATTACTTGGAAAGCCAGAAACACCTGCTTTTCCAGGGAGGCCTGGTGATCCTGGAGGTCCCATGGGACCAGGTGCTCCAGGGATCCCTGGACTTCCTCTCTCACCAGGTGGCCCTGGAACATCAAACCCTGGAGGTCCCGGATCCCCTTTCTCTCCTGGTATTCCATGTAAGCCTAGTCAATACAACACCAATAGTAACAAGTATTGAAGCAATCTTAAAAAATGTATTTGGTTAGTTTCCTAGTATACAAGTGATAAAACTATGTGTATAACAAACCAAAGGGTGAGTTAGATATACTTTCTGCATCATGCACATAAAATGACCAAAGAAAAAAAAATTAAGTTTTAGGATTTTCAAGAATGTTTCCGTAAGACAGTGATTCTCGAATTTTTCTGGTGAAAGACTAATCTTTTCCTAATGTCTAGCTCATCATGGACTAATACTTTCTATCAAATACAACAAAAATTACTAAAAAATGAAGTAAAGAGAAAAGCTTTTATGTAAGTTATTATAGTCAACATATACAATTCCACTATCATATTATTTTAAAAGTTTCTTTTTTAAAGAATTACTTATTTATTTAATGCATTTGTTACTATTATTTTTTAATTTGACTAGAAAGAAACAGAGAGAGAGAGGGGAAAGTGAGAAGGCAAGCCACCAGGTCCAGGACTTGAACCGTGGTCGTTGACCACGTGGGAATCCAGTGCCGTTAACCACCACATCACCTGCTGGCCCTATTTTAAAAGTTTCTTAATGCTTTCTCTCAATCACGATCTTAGCCCCATTGCAGACTGATAAGTTTTTGATCTGACACTTGTCCATTGACAGCACTTCGATTTGCATTATTCTAATGTATTAAGAGTTATTAGCACATGTTTCTATGATCCCTAAAAATGATAACTTACTGAGTATGTCAGCTACACGGACCCTTCTGTTTTTATGTTGGCTTTATTTTACATCTTGTTTTAATAATACATTGCTGTTAGTTTTCTGTTAACTTTTGTTTCTCAATATTCCAACAAACATTTTACAGGGAAAAGAAAATGACAGTGTAATACTTAACCTTAGTAAGTTTCTGTAAAACTGTACCACTCCAAAGAATAGGACTGTTGGGACCAGCAGTTAGTGTAAAATGGCTATGTCGCTGGACTCCCATGTAGTCGACTGCAGTTCGCGTCCCAGACTTGGTGGCGTAAAATTCACTCTAGGCGCGTGTGCGTGCCCGAGATCCCGAGAGGAGAATGAAGGAGAAAGGACTGTGACATGGACATCCCCCCGGGGGTGATTTGTGATTTTATGTCTCTCTGTCTCTCTCTGTTTGTCTGGCGAGTATGTGCACCCTATAGAAAAAACCTCTCAAAAAAAAAAAAAAAAAAAGAATAGGACTGTTAAAAAATAATATGTTTGTGGGGAAAGAATTACCATGAATACATCATACATGTTCCCACTCTAATACCTATTAGCTGTGTGATATATGAATCACACTGATGTTGTTGGTCCTCACCGGTTAAATGACAATATATGCCAAAACTGGCTAGAATTTGGGGATTGGGTCAGATAATCATTGCTAGTATCTATTCAACCATAAGATCTAAGTTTATTATAAGAGTCATAGCAATTATTTTTATAAGAGAGCAAAATACTGGGATTTTAAGATCTGTTTGAGATCATATTCCAACATGCCCGTAATCTTATAAAATTCACTTTATAAGATTAGAGAATTCTATTTAGTTGCGCACTCATGTGATTCCAATGCTGTCATTTCATAGTAAAATACTTTAAAAATGGAAATAGAGTTTTATATTTGTGAAGTATAGTTACATATCTAATACTGAATACTTTCAGAGCTCTGTACAGATGACTACTATGTGATAGCTAATCCATGCAGTTTTTTAATAGTGACGTTTTCAATATATGTCACTTGTCTTTTAAAATATGCACTAGGAGGGACCAGCAGTTAGCGTAATGGCTATGTCACTGGACTCCCATGTAGTCAACTGTGGTTCGTGTCCCGGACCTGGTGGCTTAAAACTCACGCCAGGTGCATGTGCGTGCATGCCCATGATCCCGAGAGGAGAATGGAGGAGAAGGGATTGTGGCGTGGCCATCCCCCCAGGGAGTGATTTCTCACTTTCTGTCTCTATGTCTCTCTCTGTCTGTCTGGCGAGCGCACACGCCGTATAGCAAAAACCTCTCCAAAATAAAAATATGCACTAGGAGAGCAGTTCTATAAAATAATGAAAAGGAAACAGACTTAAATCTTGTGAAATCTTGTTTTCCATGCTTTAACATATGGCTTTTGAAAAAGAACTACAATACCTGGTAGACCTGAAGTTCAAGAGGTAGCAGCAAATTGAGCCACCCAAATAGAAGTAAGTTACAAAAAGATTCATTAGGTTAGGAAACAAAACTAAGTATGTAAATATTAGAACAAAATATCTACAAATAGAAGTTATTACACACAGAACCACTACTATATTAGGAATGAGTAAAGGAACTTATTTTAGATATTTGCTCAGATGTTCATATAGTATATCCTATAAATGAAATTTATCTCCCAATAAAGACACAATAAAATATTTCCATTAACAAAAATAATAATATTTGATGAAGTAAGCTTTATACTCCTGTTTATCTCTCACCTTCATATAGTTTAAAATAATTATTTTGGAATTTAATCACCTAAAATTTAGTATGAATTTTAAAAATATTTTTATTTTATACTTTAACGGTTAAATACAGAGAAGTCAATAATTATTAGTGAATGAGTATGAATAAACAATGCACATGTGCTAGATAAGGATTCATTTTTTTGCTGTTATTATTAATAGTAGCAGACATTGTGGTGTATTTTTCACAGCACAGAACTTTTTCTGTGAATGCTACCAGGAACAGGCATCCTGGTAAGGTCCAGGATGAAGAAAAATTAGTATAAATTCAAAACTTCTGCTGAGTCTCCTAATACAGTAACAGGAATTATACAGATATGCCTATAGGTGCTATATAGGGGTATTATAGATGTTTGAAATCTATAGACAGTCAAATAAATCCAATTAATAAAAAAGTTAAAACTCTGTGAATGCTACCAGGAACAGGCATCCTGGTAAGGTCCAGGATGAAGAAAAATTAGTATAAATTCAAAACTTCTGCTGAGTCTCCTAATACAGTAACAGGAATTATACAGATATGCCTATAGGTGCTATATAGGGGTATTATAGATGTTTGAAATCTATAGACAGTCAAATAAATCCAATTAATAAAAAAGTTAAAACTTCAGAACCAGCAGATGGTGTAATGGCTATGTCGCTGACTCCCATGTAGCCCACCATGGTTCGAGTCCCGGACCCGGTGGCTTAAACTCATGCTGGGTGTGTGTACGTGCGTGCCCAAGATCCTGAGAGGAGAATGGAGGAGAAGGAATTGTGGCTATCCCCCTGGGGGGTGATTTCTTGCTTTCTCTCTCTCTGTCTCTTTCTGCCTTTCTGGTGAGCGCACCCACCCTATAGCAAAAACCTCTCCAAAAAGAAAAAAAAAGTTAAAAAGTTAAAACTTCAAAAACCTGCATAATCTGTGAAATCTTAGGTTTCATTCAGTGCTTGAATAAAGCCACACGCATACACACACACACACACACACACACACACACAATCATTCTCCTAGAGTGTTTCATAGCCTTCCGCTGCCTCCCAGAAAAGTTAGAAAGCTATAATATATTCATTTTCCTTCATCTATGAAAAAATGACATAAAAATTTCTGGAGTTTTCTTGTTTTTTAAAATTTGCATTAGTAATGATTATTATTTTTTTCTTTTTAGTTGAATCCGCCATACACTTTTTCTGAGACTGACAAGCAATACTCAGGTTAGGGTGTGATTGTGGACATAGAGTATTGCATATTTAACTGATCTCTAAAAAGATTCATTTAAGTCTCTAATTTTCCAGCTAATTGGCAAATGAAACAAGAAGAGTCAGCACTTCATTTCTGCCTGGTTAGTAGGTCATAAGATGAAAAGCATTTTGCTTTTAGTCCTGGGTAATTTTTCTTTCATTTTCCTGCTGTCAAGTGAGGAATTGATATTCAACAGGACTTTGATTTCTAAACATGTGTTAAACTATATAGCCTGCCTTGTAAAAGAGAAGGGCAAATAGTAAAAGCTTAGCTAAATAATAGTAGAAAAACTGGAATCAAAAGAAAAGCCTGAAGAGCATAATGCAAACTTTTATACTGCAGACATACCAATATAGAATAATTTGCATTAAATTTTCTATTGCAAAATGACACACAAGTATGTTAAATAAGCTTCTTAAAAACTGATAATTAAAATTTCATCCAAGCAGTATAACCAAGGTTTATCAAGATATTAGTAATAGTGTTGCTGATCACCCTATTTTTAAGATGTATAAACAGGAAGGAATTATGGTATTTTTGAAATATGTTAAGATAATGTTCTGCTTTGGTGATGTAAGCAAAAATTAATTTGTGGCTAGTATCAAATATGAAATGTATGAACTGTGCCCCATCCCTTGGTTAAAAAATTATTTTATATGGGAACCAGCAGTTAGCGTAATGGCTATGTCGCTGGACTCCCATGTAGTCGACCACGGTTTTCCTCCCGGACCCAGTGGCTTAAAACTCACGCTGGGCGCGTGTGCGTGTGTGCCCAAGATCCCAAGAGGAGAATGGAGGAGAAGGGGTTGCGGCGTGACCATCCCCCCTGGGGGGTGATTTCTCGCTTTCTGTCTCTCTGTCTCTCTCTGTCTGTCTGGAGAGCGCACGTGCCCTATAGCAAAAAAACCTCTCCGATAAAAAATTATTTTATATCATTTCTATATTAAGAGTGTGCTCAATACATTTTCAAGCTAGTTGCTTTTAACTTCATTTGTTTGTTGAACCATAGTAGTTAAGATCTTGGATTTTTTTTTTTTTTGGGGGGGGGGAGAGGTTTTTGCTATAGGGCATGTGTACTTGCCAGAAAGACAGAGAGAGACAGAGAGACAGAAAGTGAGAAATCATCCCCTGGGGGGATTGCCATGCCACAATCCCTTCTCCATTCTCCTCTGGGGATCTTGGGCATGCACGCACACACACCTGGCATGAGTTTAAGCCACCAGATCCAGTTCTCGAACCACGGGTGACTACATGGGAGTCCAGCGATGTAGCCATTATGCCATCTGCTGGCCCCAATTTCTTGAATTTTATGACAAAACATGTATTACAAAACAAGGAGATGAGATAATTCAGCACCATTACTTTTCTCTCTACCTGTCCTATCTAGACTTTATAACCAATATATGTATAGATGTTACCAGCTGAGAGAAAGAATATTATATGAATTAAACATTACAGTGTATTAGTAAAATTAGTAAAAAGTATCAAGGATGTATAAACATGCTTCCATTTATTTGAATTGGTATTAATGGTGGTCTCTTTCTTTTTAATTGCCAGAGGGCACATTTTCTTGCCAGAGAGAGAAGAGAGAGAGGAGAAAGTAAGGTAGTAATCCCAATGAGGTGTGGTCAGACCATAATCCCTCTCCTCCATTTCTTTTTCTGTCAGGACTTCAGGTACTCATGTATATATGTTTAGTGTTGTTTTGAAGCTGCCAGTGCCTGGATTTGAACCATGGTTAGACATGTGAGATTCAGCTCTTTTGCTCACTATACTACAGGGCCAGCCCCACAATGGCCTCTTTTAAAAAAAATTCCCACTCAGCTCTAATTTAATAATTTAACTTGCTTCCAAACCCCATGCACTTTTCAGAACTAACTAAATAAATAAACGATACAACAGAAGTAATAAATTCATTTTACTCATGTTTGCGAAATAGCAGATCAAGACTATAATGGGCATACCTAAAAATAAATATTTTTTTCTCTCAAGATCCTAATGCTATGCTAATTGAGAAGAATGGTTTCTTCAAGATTGATGAAGCAGCTATTTTAAAACAATCTAGTTCAAAGCAACACTTAAAGTTTTCTTATTTGTAAAATCAGCAGTGACATGTCAGTAGCCATTTAAGAAAAAGCACAGTGTGCCATAACATAAATTTTTAGAAACAGGACATAAATAAAAATATACTTTATAGGCTTCTTTATTGTTAACTGACATTCCTAGATTTTCAGTATAAAAACAAAGGAAACTGTAATTTAAGGTCAGAAAATGTATTTCCATTGTTTCAAAGTATATCTATGCACATCTGAACTGAGTATTACTATGTATTCATATGAACTAAGGAACAATAAAACATTAAAATTTTATTATTACAGGACTTTTTGGTAATACAATACTGGCACCAGAGTGGCCCTGCCTGTGCCTGCCTAGAATGAGATAATAAGAATTCATATTGTCAGATGGCTCAGAACTCGCAAAATGGATATGCTTTAGTACAAATGTAGAACCATGAGTCTCCATTTATGGAAGCAAATACATTAGGTTACATGCTGACAACATCTTTATGAGAATCCAACAAAAAATATTTTTAAAAAAGTGCTGATGAGCTACAAAATGACTGCTGACGTGGGAGCAAAATAAGGGGGGAAATAAACTTTTATTACTAAAAAAGAAAATGAGAATGCCCAAAACATACTGTAACAGAAGATTTTTGTTGAACTCTAGGTCAAGTTTTCATGTGATAAGAAATGTTGAGGTTCCAGAAAGGTCTATTAGTACTTTACATTCATACAGGCCTGAAATGATAAGCATTATAAGTTTTTAGGCCTATGATTCCAAAACTGTATTCTGTTCAACAATTAAATGTCAATGGTAACATACTGCAGTTGTTATATTGCATTTTTGGAAAGAGATAAATTTTAGATGAACAGGGAGCGGAAATATTAGGGACTAAAGTAGCTCTTATGCTGGGATACTTACATTTTCACTTATAAAATTATACACAGACATGCAACCTTTAAATCTGTTTTCTTGAAGACAGTTACATAGGTTACATTTTATTAATGAGTCAACCAATCTATAGGTTATGAGTGTTACAAAATGCACATTTACTCCAATCTTACCAGGTGGACCTATTGGTCCAGGAATCCCTGGTGGTCCTGGTGGTCCCTGAACACCTATTCCTGGCAGCCCTGGAGGTCCCATTGGCCCAGGTTGTCCATTTGGTCCAACATCACCTTTAAGAAATACAGTTAAGATATTTAAAATGATAATAGATGATCATTAGTCCTTAGGAACTGTACTACCCATGTAAAAAGGCATAACATATTAAGCAGTAATCTTGAAACATATGCCCTTGTTCAGCAAGAAAAAAATACTCAGAGGAGAGGATAAAGAATCCATTAATAGTCTTATAACTTACCATATGCTAATCAACTCAACTTCAACATTTAAATCAACCTCACAAAATAGTGCAGAAGAATACAAACCACACATTCCCTCTACTTGTAACATATCTTGGGCAAATATTTCTTTATAAATTTAAGACATATTTTCAAATTATCTGAATTTTGAAGTGGATAATCTTCAACACCTTCCTATTTACTAACTTGGCCATGGCCTATAAACATGTATGAATCTCTCCTATCATCAGTAAAACATCTCTTTGACATTAGAAACTTCATTGTACTTTCCATCTTTTTATCTAATCTTGTCTGTCATTCCTATTTTTTAAAAATTTTGCATGTATCAAAATTCATTTTTAGTGTACACTTTGGTGAGTTTTAACCAACTCAGTGATACAACCACCACTAACTTTAAGATAAAGAACAGTTCCACAACTCTCAAAGGTCCTTGCGCCCAGTTATTGAGAACCCCTCCCCACAGCCAATTTCCTGGCAACCACTGATTTATTTTAAATCTTCGTTTTTCCATTTCCAAAATGTCATATATAATAAATTGGCAATCATATAGTATGTAGGCTTGAGTATGCCTTGTTGTTTGTTTCATTAATATAATGCATTTGAGATTCATTTGGGTTGTTGTACCAGTAGTTTGTTTTTTATTGCTGGTTAGGTATTCCATTGCCTAAATTTGCTACATTTAGTGAATATTTTTACCATTTGAGGGACATTTGGGCTGTTACCAATTCTCACCGATTATGAATAAGGTTATAAACTATAACCTACAAGTTTTTGTGTGAAGTTTCCATTTTTCTTGAGTAAATACCTAACTGCAGGATTGCTATATCATGTGGTAAGTCCATATTGAACTCAGTAAGAAATTGCCAAACTGTTTTGCAAAGTAGCTGTATCATTTTACATTCTAACTAGCAGCACAGGAGAGTTCCAGTTACTCTGCATCCTTGGCAGCACTTGGTATTGTGAGTTTTCCTTTTGGAATTTAAGTCAATTCTGATAGATATGTATTAGTATCTCATTGTGGTTTTAACTTGCATTTTGCAGAAGATTCATTATAATGAGCATCTTTACATGTGCCTATTAGATATTCAGATACCTCCTTTGGTGAAGTATCTATTCAAATCATTTGCTCATTTTACCAACTGTATTTTATTAACTTGGGTGGTTGTTTTCTTATTGCTAAGTTTTCAGAGTTCTTTATGTGCTTTGGTTACAGGCCTTTCGTCAGATATATGATATGAAAGTATATTTAATTTAAAAATATTTGCTGTAGGGTGTGTGTGCTAACTGAAGAGAGAGAAAGAAAGTGAGAAAGCACTCTACAAGGAAGATGGCCATGTTGCAATCCCTTCTCCATCTTCTTTTTGGGATTTTGTGCATGCACATATTTGTGCCTAGGTTTTTCAAGCTGCTAGGTCCAGGACTAGAACCATGCCATTGGCCACATGGGGTCCAGTTGCCTTACCTGCTGTGCCAAGCTGGTCTGAGATTTTTAATTTTAATAAAGTTCAATGTATTAATTTTTCTGTAGATTGTTCTTTTGGCATTCTACCTCACAACTCTTTGCCTAACCTAAAATCATAAAGATTTTACTCTATGCATTCATCTAAAATAAGGGATGACATGGGCAAGTTTGTTCTATATGCCTATTTTTGTATTGCTTATGAGCTAAGAATAGTTTTTGTATTTTTAGAACATTATAAAAAAAAAAGAAAGAGAAAAGAAAATGCAATAGAAACCAAAAGAGCCACACAAAAACTAAAATGTTTACTATTTGGCTCTTTACAAAAAAATGTTTTGTGTCTCTGTTAAAAATTTTGTCATGTAAGGTTTTATGTTCAGGTCCGTGTTAAATTTTGTACATGGTATGAAGCATGAGTTGAAGTTCATTTGCTTCTTTGTTTATATTATTTTGCACATGGATGTCCAAATGTTTTAGCACCATTTGTTCAGAAGATTTATTTTCATACTGAAATTGATTTTGTAACTGTCAAAAAAATCAAATATGTGGATCTATTTATAGATTTCCTGTTATGTTCTATGATCTATGTATTTGTATTTCACATCTACCACATTTTCTTAATTAGTTATATTAAGTCTTGAGATCAAGTCCTGTGAATCTTTCAACTTCCTCCTTCTTCTTCTAAAATTTGTTAGCTATTCTAGGCCATTTGCTGTTCCATACAAATTTTAGAATAAAAAACTATTTCTGTATTTTCCTTGAGAATAACATTTGGATCAATTTGTGGAGAACTAATATCTTAAAAATATTGAATCTTCCAATTCATGAACACAGAATCAGAATATCATTTAATCTATTTAGACCTGTGGATTCTGCCACCAGTGTTTTATAGTTTTCCACATACAACTCCTGCACATATTTTGTTAGAATGGTGTATACCTAAGTACTTAATGTTTTCTGATGCAATTGTAAAGAATACTATTTTAGCTTAATTTTCACTCATAGTTACTTATTGCTCATATGTAGAAATATATTTTTATATATTTGCCTTGTATTCTATGACTACTAAATTCACGTCTTACATGTAGGAACTTTTTGTAACTTCATTAGGATTTTCTAATTGGAAAACAATGTCATCTACAATAGAAAGGTTTTTTTTTTCTTTTTTGAAATATTTTTGCTATAGGGTGCATACGCTCGCCAGAGAGACAGAAAGCAAGAAATCACCCCCCAGGAGGGATGGCCATGCCACAATCCCTTCTCCTCCATTCTACTCTTGGGATCTTGGGCATGAACACACACAAGTCTGGTGTGAGTTTTAAGCCTCTGGGTCTGGGACTCGAACCATGGTCAACTTTTTGTGAGTCCAGCAACATAACCATTATGCCAACTGCTGATCCCCAAACAGTTTTATTTCGTCTTTCTTCTGTATTCCCTTTATTTCTTTTTCTTGTCATATAATATTGGCTAGAATTTCCAATATGATACTGAAAAGTAGAGATAAAGAACGTCTTTGGGTTATTCCATCTCTCTGGAGAAAAGCATTTAGTCTTTCACCACTAAATATAATAAATCTAGGGGAAAGCAGGTGGTGTAGTGGTTAAGGCTCTGTACTCCCACATGGTTGACCACCATTCAAATCCCAATCCTGGAGGCTTGAAATCATACCAGGTGCATGTGCATGCATGCCCAAAATCCTAAGAGGAGAAGGGATTGTGGTATGGCCATCTCTCCAGGGGGTTATTTCTAGCTTTCTGTCTTTCTGTATCTCTATGTCTCCTGGTGAATGCATGCACCCTATAGAAAAATCTCTCAAAAACTATAATAAATCAAGTTTGTTGCAAATGTTCTTATCAGGCTAAGGAAGTTCTTTTCTATTCCTAATTTTCTGAGAGTACTTCTTCGGGAATAAATGTGTTGAATTTTATGAAATAAGTTTTAGCAACAGTATTGTATTCCTTCTTTAGACTGTTGGTATGCCATTGACTGATTTTCATATGTCAATCCAGTCTATATCCTGAGAATAAAATTTACTTAATTATAGTACAGTATCCTTTTTATATACTGATATATTTGATTTGTCAATATTTTCTTGAAGATTTTCATGTCTATGTTCATGAGAGATACTGTTCTACAGCTTTATTTTTATTTATTTATTTATTTATGTATTATAATGTTTTTGTCTTGTTTTGACATCAGGGTAATGAAAACAAAATGTAATGCTGACCTTATACAATGTGTCTTAGTTCATTATTGTGTTGCTAACAGGAA
>NW_006159543.1:1403407-1407004 GCF_000334495.1 Tupaia belangeri chinensis | reverse complement strand
GAATAGGTGATTCATAAAGAAAAAGAGATTTATTTACTCATGATTCTGGTGGTTTGAACATGGCCAAATAAACAGTAATGGTGGATGCATGCAGAGAAAGTAAGCTATAGGCAGTTATCTTTTATAACACTCTGCTACCAAGAGAAGTAGCCCTTTCTCACAAGACCTAGAACTCACTTGGTTCTGCTATGAGACAGCATTCATCCATGCATGAGACCAGCATCTCTATGACCCAATAACCATGAACAATGGTGCCCACTAAAACCAAATTCCAAAACATGAGTCTTTGGTGGACAAACCATTAGACACACCATAATATTCTACTCCGGGTCCACAAGGTTCATGATTTTTTTTTACATACAAAATGCAATCATTCCATTGGAGCAGTCCCAAAAGTGTTAATATGTCCTAGCACTAACTCAAAAGTCCAGTCTCATTTGAGACTCAAAGGGATCTTCTTCCTGATATGAGTCTGTGAAGTAAAAATGAAATGTATCTTTCTAACATAAGATGGCAAAACAGACAAGAGGTAGAAATCTCCATTCCACCAGAAGAAAGGAGTAACAGCCCCAAGAAAGGCTGAAACCCAAGTGAACAGACATTAGACCTTGAAACTCCATGTACTGCATCCTGGATACACTGAAGAGGTTTGGATCCCAAAGTAGTTATTGCAGCTTTCCCTGCATGTGTATACCTCCATAGTATTGGGGTCTCCAGAGTGCTCCCACCCCTGCAGTTTCACTAGGCTTTGCTCTGACGGGGATTCTCTAGCAGATATAACTCCACATTTCCACTTGGCATTACTCTACTGGAGGTTCTTTATTACAGCTCCAACTCTGTTGCAAGTGTCTGTTTAGGCCTCTAGTCTTTAAAATCTCTGTGGAAGCCTTCATGCTCTTGAATTCTGTGAGCCTGAAGAATTAGAACCACGTGTAGCCCCACATGGATGTGGTCGCTGCAATTGCCATCAAGACCTACAGCCTATGCCTTCTGGATCAGCACCTGCACCAAGGGCGACCTGAATCATGACTAGGGCAATCAGGCACTGCCTCAGGATGTGGGGAGCTTCAGGATGCACAGTTCAGCATGACACCCAGGCCCTTTCTCGGAAACTATTTTGTGCTCCCAAGCCTCTGAGCTTGTGATGGATGGGGCACTCCTGAAGATCTCTTAAATACCCTAAAAGTATTTCTCCCATTGTTCTACCTTTTAGCATTCTGAACTTTTCCATCAGCAGTAATGTTTTCAGCAACCAGTCTCAATTACACACTTTTGGCATTCTCATCCAAACACATTTTTCATTTTTTTGACACATGGTCAAACAAATTTTACAAATTTTTCTGCTCTGTTTCCCTTTTAATTATCATTTCTGTCTATAAATCATCTTGTTCCTCTCTCATTTCACTAGATGCATTTAACAGTTACAATACAGTCCCTTCTGTATTTTGCCTTGAAATTTCATTTGCTAGCGTATCATCACTCTTAAGTTCAAAAATCAACAAAGACTTAGGACATGAAAAATTTGTGGGAACCAGCAGTTAGCGTAATGGCTATGTCGCTGGACTCCCACGTAGTCGACTGCGGTTCGCATCCCAAACCTGGTGGCTTAAAACTCATGCCGGGCACGTGTGCGTGCATGCCCAAGATCCCAAGAGGAGAATGGGAGAAGGGATTGCGGCGTGACCATCCCCCCTGGGGGGTGATTTCTCGCTTTCTGTCTCTATGTCTCTCTCTCTCTGTCTGGCGAGTGCACGCGCCCTATAGCAAAAAAACCTCAAAAAAAAAAAATTCCCAGCCATATTATTTGCCGTGGTATAGCATAGATGACCTTTTATCCAATTTCTAATAATTTATTTTCCTCAGAAACCTATAGAGAACAGCCTTTACTGTTCATATTTCTATCTGTATCCTGGTCACCACCATTTAACCAATCTCTAAAAAGTTCTAGTTCATTTCTTAACTATTCTTCTGAGCCTCCAATAGAATCTAGTATTTTCCAAATTGTCCTAGTTTTTACAAATTTCTGTCTATTACCCAGTTCTAAATCTCTTTCCATGTTTGCTGATATCTGTAGCCACACAATCCTGTTAAACTACACCAATTTCTGTCTTAGTCCGTTACTGTGTTGCTAACAGAAACACCTGAGACTGGATGACTTATAAAGAGAGAAAGGTTTACTGACTTAAGATTCTGGTGGCTGGAACATGAATGACAGAAGGACAGAGGCACATGGAGAGAAAGTGAGAGAGGGAAAGAAAGAAAGAGAAGGAGAGCAAGTTGCAGGTAGTTCTGTATTTTACAGCAACCCACTTTGTGAGAACTAAGCCCTTCCCATTAGAGATAGAACTCAGTTCTCTCACAAGACAGCATTAATCCATTTATGAGACCAGTGCCTTCATGATGCCATCACCATATCACAATGAACCAATCACCATCCACCAAGAGCAATTTTCAAAATGTGAACCTTTGGGAGACAAACCATTATCTGAACCATAGCACAATGATTGGGAAGAGATTAATCCACTTCTGTTTTTGAGAATGAGACTATATGGTTTGGTGTTATTGTTTCTTTAAATCTGTGTTAAAATTTACCAGTGATATCATCCTGACCACTAGTTTTGTTTTAATTTTTATTTCTTTTTATTTCTATTTCTTTTATACATCCAGCCATATTACTTAGCTTACAAAGTGAATATTCCAACATGTGTACATTTCTCACCAGTCCAGTTCACCACACTATAAAGTTATCTTCAATAGATAATAATCCATTTCTTTGTCCCATAAATTCCTTGACCACTAGTTTTTTCTGACCACAGGCTCAGATTATGAAAATAAGTATCTGTCATATCTATTTCTTCAGTGAATCTCAATAGTTTTTACCTTTTGAGAAATTAGTCCATTTTGTCTAAGTTGTCAAATTTAGGGGTATGCATTTATTTGTCATAGTTTTTCGTTCTTCTTTTAATGTCTCTAACAATTGCTGATGGGCATTACAGTACTTCAATTTTCTTTTGTTTAAAGAGTTACATATTTATCGTGTGTGAGAATGCATGCTAAGTCACTCCATGATCTTCCCTCCAGTCAGGCACACCCAGCATGTTGAGGCAGAACCAGTCACAGACTTGAAACCTTCCCATGTGGCTCACAGAGCACAATCATGACTGGGCCATATCCTGATTTTCTATCTGTAATTTTGTATTTTGTTTATTTAAGGGATATGCTGAAATTGTATAATCTTAAAATGCCACAAAATTATCTTTTCCTGTCTTCCAAATTTCTCTTTTAATATTTTTACCTTTAATATTTATAGTTTTAGTTCTTTCTAAAAATACATTGTGAATTAGAGATTCATTTAATGAGACCATTTACTCAACACACACACACACATATACACATATACACACATATTTATATCTATATTCATATTTATACTTAAGTTTGCTATAGGGTATGTGTGCTTGCCAGAAAGAGAAAGGTGGGAGGGAATAAGAAATCATCCCTGAGGAGGAATGGTCATGCCACAATTTCTTCCTTCATTCTCCTCTTGGGATTTTGGGCATACACACATGCGTCCACCATCAACACCAATGTTTAGAG
>NW_006159543.1:1397965-1403344 GCF_000334495.1 Tupaia belangeri chinensis | reverse complement strand
CCCTATTGGCTAATGATGACACTTCAGTGAAACCCCAAGTTTCTGTATACATATGGATATGCTTATGAACACTTTTTATCCATTGGTCTACTTGACTGGTCCTGTACTGGGTCATAATATTATAATTACAATGGCACTATAATATATCATTGTATAGGTTTGGTAACTATCAAGTTTCAGAGTCAGTTATGTGAAATGCTTCCAAAAATTCCTACAAGAATCATTATTGAAAATGAATTATATTTATATGTTAACTTGGAGAAAAATGACATCACTGACTCTTAACATCAATACATGAGATTTATCATCAAATTCATTCTGTTTTTGAGTTATTAATAATTGCTTTAATTTTTCCTACAAATATATTAGGTACATTTTGTTTTGTCAATTTCTAGATATAATAGGACTTTGTTGCTATCAAAAATGTCACATATGTATATATTTTAATATCTCCATTAATGCTATATTCTGTTTGTTCCAATGATACTTTTGCATGTTATTCTTGCTGGCTTGAACACCTTCTCCACAAGACTCATCTCCAATTATGAAACCTTCCCAGGTACCTTAGATGAGTCCCTAAACAAAGGTAATATATAAAGAAAACTAAATGCTTTCAAAGTCATTTCTTTTTCTTTTTTGTATATTATGATTATTTTTTTTAAAGGTTTTTGCTACAGGGCACGTGCTTGCCAGAGAGACAGAGAGGGACAGAGAGACAGAAAGCAAGAAATCACCCTTCAAGGGGGATGGCCACACCACAATCCCTTCTCTTCCATTCTCCTCTCAGGATCTTGGGCACCCATGCACATGCGCCCGGCGTGAGTTTAAGCCACCAGGTCCAGGACTTGAACCATGGTCGACTACATGGGAATTCAGCGACATAGCCATTACACTAACTGCTGGTCCCTGTATATTACGATTCCAATATTTAGTCTTAAGCATATTTTCTTCCTCATACACATATTCCCTGATGAGTTTTATCTTTATTTATTTTCTATTTATCACTACCATTGTTTTGAAAATGCTATATGAGCTTCTTGTACAGCTTAGTCACTAAGGGTTAATATCAAGCCACTGTTATAAGTGTGTCAAGTAGGTGAACTTTACTGTAATATGCTTGTTGACTTTTTAATTTTTTTTTTATGGGAGAGGTTTTTGCTATAGGGTATGTGTGTTCGCCAGAAAGACAGAGAGAGACAGAGACAGAAAGCAAGAAATCACCCCCTAGGGGGGATGGCCACGCTGCAATCCCTTCTCCTCCATTCTCCTCTTGAGATCTTGGGCAGGCACGTACACGTGCCCAGCATGAGTTTTAAGCCACCAGGTCAAGGACTCGAACCGCGGTCGACTACATGGGAGTCCAGCGATATAGTCATTATGCCAACTGCTGGCCCAGCTTGTTGACTTTTGACTATGGTCTGCTAAAACATTACTGATACATATTCATAGAAGTTCTCATTGACAGGCCAGCAGGTGGCATGGCGGTTAAGGCACAGGATCCCACATGGCCAACTCCACAGTTAATAGAGTCCAGTGGCTTGAAAAACACCATAGGTATGAATACATGCATGCTCAAAATCCCAAGGGGAAAATGCAGAAGAAGGGACTGCCACATGGCTATCTCCTGGGGGGTGATTTCTCACTTTCCCTCTGTATCTCTTTGGTGAGAGCACAAATCACATGGCAAGAAAAAAAAATTCCACTGAAATAATCACTAATACAGTGATGCCACCTAGACTCTCTTACAGTAGAGAGCAATTCTGAGATCTTCAAAAGCAATCTATGCCGTTGTGTTTCTAGTGATTCAAGTATTACTTAGCACAGAAGAAAAACATAGTAAATGTTTGAGGAATGAAAAAATTACATGGCAGAAATAACACTTATAAATGGCAGAATAAATATTTACTCTTCTGACACCTTAAGAGTATACAAGGAGTCTGAGTAATTGAAAATAACTCCCATTAGGGAATCCCAAATTTTCTTCCAAAGATTAGGCAACTGCCTATTAAATAGTTCACATTTAAAATAGGTTTCGATCCATTTCTTCATAACTCCTGCTTCAAGGACATATGTAAACTAAATATCATAAGACTGCTGCATTGCTTATCATTTGGAATATCTTTATCCACAATGTTTGGGATTGTAGGTCGACACCTAAGGGAGAAAAATGGTGAGATATATTACCTATAACTTTGAGTGTTACAGTTTATAACTGACCAGAATTGTTTACTAAAAGAAAGAAAGGAACAAAATTATAGGGGCCAGCAGGTGATGTAGTGGTTAAGATGCTGGACTCCCACATGGTTGACTGATTGGAGTGCTGGACCCAGCGGTTTGAAACTCATGCCTAGTGCATGTAATGTACATGCCCAAAATTCCAAGAAGAGAATGGAAGAGAAGGGATTGCAGTGTGGCCATCCCCATGGTGGAGTTGGGGGTGATTTCTCATTTTCCCTCTCTCTGTCTTGCTTTGGTGAGTACACGTGCCCTATAGCAAAACAAAAACAAACAAAAAATCAAAGAAGTAGTAGAAACCAGCAGAGAAATGAGCAAAGGATATCAGCATCTTTTAAGAAAAAAGGTATGACTCTTAAACATAAGAACAGATGGTCAATCTCACTAATAGTAAGGGACATACAAGCTCAGCTGTGGTGGCACAAGCAGAAGAACAACATTGTCTCAGGGCTGAGGATAGATAGGAGACCTCAGTTCAGTTCCCTGTCCAACCTTAACAGGCCAGTCATGATGGCATACACCTGTGGTTCTAACCAACCGGGGGGCTGGGGCAGAAAAATCACTATGTGGTGAGACCCTGTCAAAAAATACCCCTCTTGGGTCCAGCAGATGGCATAGCTGTTACCTAGCTGGACTCCTACATGACTGACTGTGGTTTGAATCCCAGACCCAGTGGCTTGAAAAACGCCCTGGGCTCATGTGCATGTGTGCCCAAGATCCTGAGAGGAGAATGGAAAAGGGGTTGCAGCTTGGCCAGCTCCCCTAAAGGGTGATTTCTCACTTCCCTCGCACTGTCTCTGTCTATCTGTCTCTCTCTGTGAGCACATAGGCCCCCCAAAAAAAACTTCTTAAAAAAATAAAACCTTCTCTTTCACTCTCTCCCTCTATTAAAAAAAAATTAGGGCCAGCTGGTGTCATGATGGTTCATTTGGTTCATTTGGCTAGAGCCCACATGGCCAAGTGTGCAGCTTAGTCCTGGACTGACTGGCTTGAGGAACATACCAGGCACATGTGAATGTGTGCACAAGGCCCCAAAGACATGGATAAATAGAGAAGAAGGTACTGAAGCAAGATTCTTCCCCCTAAGGGGTGCTTTCTCACTTCTCCCCTCAACTCCCCTACCCTATCTTTTTCTGGAGCACACAGCACTTGAACAAATTTTTAAAAAACAAAACAAAATAAAATTACTCTGAAAGTAAAAGAAAAGGACTTAGTATAGCTAAAGAATTTTTTTTAAAGAACAAAGTGAAGGGCCAGCAGGTAGTGTGGAGGTTAAGGCATTGGATCTCACATGGCCAGCTAGTGGTTTGAATCTCAGACCCAGCAGCTTGAAAATCACTCTGTGTGTGTGTGTGTGTGTGTCCAAAATTCTGTTAGGAGACTGGAACAGAGAGGATCACAGTGCAGCCACCCCCCAGGGGTGATTTCTCACCTTCTCTCTCTTTCTCCCTGGTGAGCACAGGCACCCTATACCAAACACTAAAACAAACAAACAACAAGTTCAAGGACTTACATTATTTGACTTTAAGTCTTAATATAAAGATATGGTCATACAAACAGTGTAGTACTATCTTAAGATGATAACATAGATAAATGAAATAGAACTGACAGTATAGAAACAGACCCACATATATACAAACATTTGATTAGACACGGATACCAAAGTAATCTAGTGATGAGGGGGCTATTTTAAATGAATGATGTGGAAGAAAAATTGTTTAAAGTGGATGACAGTTATAAACAGAAACAAAACTATAAATATTATGAAACAAAACAGACTATCTTTGAAACTTTCAGGAAGGTAAATCTTTCTTAGACAAAAAATAGACAATTATAATAATATAAGAAAAAAAAAGTGAAACTTCAATAGTATTAAAACTTTTGTTCATCAAAATACTCTAGGAATTTAAAGACAGGTGAGATAGGGATAAACATATACATATAAACATATATTGGAGAAAGGAAGGGTATATAGTATATACAACGAATATTTAAAATTTAACACTAAAATGAGAAATAATACATTTGTTAACATGTGCAAAATGTTTGAATGTGTAAACAGTCCACAATTACAGAAAAGTGAGCTTAATTATTAACCATCAGAGAAACACACACTAAAACCACAATATGATACCACCAATACCTACCAAAATTCCAAAATTGGAAAGAATGTAAAAAAAACTAAATGTACCATATTGGTGTGAATTTTAAATGGTACATCCCATTTTAGAAAACAATCTAGTAGTTTCTTACACAACTGTGCATACGCCTATCTTATGACCTAACAATTCCAGCACAGAACAGAAACATAATAAATATCTGAGGAATGAAGAAATTACATGGCAGAAATAATACTTATAAGTAGAAGAACAAATATTTATTCTTCTGACATGCTAAGAAGTATACAAAGAGTTTGAGTATTTGAAAATAACTCCCATTAGGATATTAGAATCCCAAGTTTTCTTCCAAAGATTAGGCAACTGCCTATTAAATAGTTCATGTTTAAAATAGGTTTCAACCCATTTCTTCCAAACTCCTGCCTTTTAGTTATTTAATCAAGTAAAGTGAAACCATATATCCATTAAAGAAACTTGTAAAAAGTGTTCTTAACAGCTTTATTCATAATAGCCAAAAACTTGACATAGCCCCCGTCCATGGTCTATTAATACAAAAAAAATAGTAATTTTACTGAAAAAAAGCAAAAGAACTAATAAACACAACAACATGGATAGATTTCAAAACATTATGCTGACTGAAAGATGTCTTACAAAAACAAGTACATACTATGTGATTTCATTTATAAAAAGTTCTAGAAAAGGCAGACTAATTTATAATGAAGCATATAACAGTATAGTTGTCTTGGTGATTGTTGGGGCTGGGACTGTCTGGAATGGGGCATAAGGGAAATTTCTGTGGTGATAAAGGTTTGAGTTACACAGATGAATGCATTTGTCAAAATCCAGGAAACATACCCTTAAGATTTGTGTATCTTGGGGCCAGCAGGTGGTGTGGTGGTTAAGTCACTTTTCTCTCCACATGGCTGACTATAGTTCAAGGTCTGGACCTGCTCTCTTTCTCTCTCTCTCTCTCTCTGGTAAGCACATGTGCCTTTTAACAAAGTTAAAAATAAATAAATAATAATAA
>NW_006159543.1:1397095-1397625 GCF_000334495.1 Tupaia belangeri chinensis | reverse complement strand
TTAGTTTGCTATACGACACATGCACTTGCCAGAGAGAGACAGAAGGAAAGAGAGAGAAAGAAAATGAGAAAACACCCACCAGAGGGGATGACCACATCACAGTCCCTTCTCCATTCTTGTCTTGGGATTTGGGGCAGGTACACACATGCACCTGGTGTGTTTGTCAAACATTAGGTCAAAGACTCAAACTGTGAAGTCGGCTATATGGAATCCAATTGCCTTAACCATCATGCCACCTGGCTGGCTGACAATAGAATTATTTTTTTTAAAATTATGCTCAGGTAGCAAGCCAGTTGTGTGGTAGCTAAAGTGCCTGGCATACATAGCTGAATGCAGTTTGAGT
Source organism: Tupaia belangeri chinensis (assembly GCF_000334495.1). Lineage (NCBI taxonomy): Eukaryota > Metazoa > Chordata > Mammalia > Scandentia > Tupaiidae > Tupaia > Tupaia belangeri. The sequence continues at coordinate 1,397,282 of NW_006159543.1, read as the reverse complement.
CCGAGACCCAGCAGCTTGAAAAATATTCCAGGTGTGTATTTGTACATACCTAAAATCGCCAAAAGAGAACAGAGGAGAAACGATTGTGACGTGACCATGAGAGGCACTTTCTCACTTTGTGTCTCTGTCTCTCTCCAGTGAGCACATGCTCCCTCTAGAAAACAAACAAACAAACAAATTGTGCTGA
>NW_006159543.1:1358451-1397020 GCF_000334495.1 Tupaia belangeri chinensis | reverse complement strand
GTAGGGAAACAAGTACACTCACACATTGCTGGAAGGAGTGTAAAATGGTGCAAATGGAGAGGAATCTGGCAATATTAGAGGTGCATTTAACCTTTTATTCAGAAAATCCATTTTACTACTCTTGTATTATTATACCTGCATACATCTGAAATAATATGTATGAAATTTTATTCACTGTGGAATTATTTGTAATAAGAAAAGATTGGCAAAATCCAGTCAAACAACTAGCAACTTGTGGAATAAACCATGGCATATCATGTAATTTAATACTAAAAAAGGCAAAAAGTAATATACTAACTTTTAAGAAATGGGAAAAATAAAATGATCTATGTTCATTAGCTTTTCAATAGTATTTTTATAGAGGAACACTGAAAGGATAATTAAAAAACTAGAAAGTGGGGATGGAAAAGAACAGAATAAATGGAAATGGGGTGGAAGGAAGACTTATCAGTGACACTTTCATACACATGTGATTGAATTATTCATTAATATACTAACTTTTAAGAAATGGGAAAAATAAAATGATCTATGTTCATTAGCTTTTCAATAGTATTTTTATAGAGGAACACTGAAAGGATAATTAAAAAACTAGAAAGTGGGGATGGAAAAGAACAGAATAAATGGAAATGGGGTGGAAGGAAGACTTATCAGTGACACTTTCATACACATGTGATTGAATTATTCATTCAATGGAGTAGAAAACAAAAACAATAAAAAAAATAACCAATGAAGAAGATAAACAAAGAAGAGTATAGCAGTGACAGGGGCAGCATGGACTTTTCAGCTAATCAGGCTTGTTATCCATAAACCTTCCCAAAAGTTTCAATATCTATATAAGTTAAGAGCAAATTGAGAAGTAGCAATAGCCTCCATACCTTTTGGTCCAGGTAGCCCATCAAAGCCAATGCGTCCTGGAGGACCTGGAGGTCCTGGGAAACCACGATCACCTTTTGGACCAAGCATTCCTTTGAAACCTGGGAGTCCTGGTGGCCCAGGTGGCCCAGGTAACCCAAATCCTGGCTCTCCCTTGAACATACAACATGACAAAACACAACAAAAACTCCCATGACTTTCCTGGAGGTAATTGTTTACCAGAGAATTTAAAGGAGAAAATACAGGTTAATACTTTTTTTTTTCTTTCATGAGGGAAAAAAGAAGGATGAATTAAGTAAAAAGTAATTGGTATGTTGGAGAGAACATCTGGAAAGATGGGAAACAAGGTTTAGTCAACTAGTTAGAATGGTTTCAGAATAAGAAAGAGATAACTGAGGAAGCATGACATTAAAGAACAGTATAGGGGGCCAGCAGATGGCATGGTGGTTAAGGTACTGGACTCCCACATGGCCAACAACAGTTCAAGTCCTGGGACTGGTGGCTTGTTTTCTCACTTTCTGTCATCCTCTCTGTCTCTCTCTGGTCAAATTAAAAAATAATAATAATGATGATGAATAAAACAAAGTAAAATAATTCTTAAAAAATGAACAGTCTATCTAAGTGAGCAAATGTGATTATAAACTGAGTATTAGGTAATCCAAAATCACTATTTTTAATTTGACTAAGTATGATAATGACATTGTAGTTTTTGTATAAAATGCCCACTTACTTAGGAATGTTGAAGCATTTATAGATGAAATTACATGATTTTGAGATTTGAGTTAAAACACTTCAGCAAAGAGGGAAGGAATAGATGAAACAAATGTGATAAAATCTTAATAATTTTGAATCTGGGTGATGGATATATAAAAAGTCATTGTATTATATTGTTACTTTTGTATTCATTTCAAAATGTTGATAGTAAAATAAAAACAATCAACCAGTAGAAAAGAGGTTTTCTTGTGAAGGCTGGGGTCATGGCTAACTGTTTTTCCTATGGAAAAAATAATGATAAAACACAGGAAATTTAAATTGAGTACAGAGAAAATATAAGAAAAGGCAGGATAACTACATACTTCAGCAGTTTGCTGAAGAGTGATTGAGGAAAGCTTAAGATTAGATAAATATAATAAAAGGAAAGAAGGAATTGAAACACAGTATTTCCTATTACTAAGTCAATAGCAGTGATTTGCATTATGTATCCGTGATGAAACTGGGACAGAGGCCAACAGTGTGGGAACGTCTTGACATGATATTCAACACTATTTCAACCAATCAGGTCACAGGCACGGGGGAGCTAATCATTGTATTCTCTCATCTAATCAAACAACCAGCCACTTTAAAAACAGTCTCAGAAAGGTTTTTGTGTGTGTGTGTGTGTGTGCCAGATATGACACCCTGGACTATTTAAGATGGTTTGGGGGTTGTTTTTAAATGAAAATATAATCAGTTAAGATTTATCTATATAATGAAGACTAAAATAGAAATTATTAGAAAAGATAGAAAGATGAGAAGGAATCAATTAAAATGTCCCAGACCTTTGGTCCTGGAAATCCTGGTGGCCCAGGAGGGCCATCTAGTCCAATTCTTCCAGGTGTCCCAGGTGCTCCTGGAGGTCCTGGAATTCCAGGATAGCCTACAAAATGATAGATCACTTTTTAATTCCCCAAGAGAAGACACTTTAAGAAAGATATCCAAATTTCTAAAACTACACTATTACCTTAACCAATCATGATTAGTGACTATGATAAGACATTAAAAGCTTAATGGCACTCTATATGACTATTTAGGATCAAGTCTTGTAGACACCTGATAGTCCCTGTCAACACTTTATGATCTTATCATTTTCCTATGTAACTAATATACATTAAAGAAATATATGTGAAAGATACGCCCTTCTGAAGAAAAACAAAGGCTATTACATAATAAGATACAGCTAAAAGTAAGAAACAAAAACACAGAAGAATTCTGCTTGCATCTGGAATATAGTATGAAAGGGGCCTATGTCACAATTCTGGAAATTAGCTAAAACTGTAGATATTATGCACAAATATACATATAAAAATCTGAAAGCATTTGGTATAAATGAGTAAGGGTATGTTTAGAACTGTCCTCAGTCCGACGTGTACTCTTGCCATTTGTGAGAATAAATTCTGAGAGGAATAAAGTAGAACTGAAGAAACAGTCTAAAAATTTCAATGAATCAAAAGAATATTATTTAGTATAAAATACTTGAACAGATGTATACATTAAGTCTGCTTTCTGTTTAATACAATCCATTAGCTATTGAGTATTTCTTATGTACCAGGAAGTGTTTTAAGTTCTAGAATACAATGGAGAGCAGAAAAAATAATCAGTTATGTGGGTTTTTTAGAATATCATTTTTTCATATCTACAATTCAGATATTTTCTTGTCTGAACTGCTTGACACAAAGATAATGAACTTAAGACACACACACACTATGACTTTTCATTTATATTCAATATAGCCCACAGAAAAAAATGTACACTTGATGTATTTGGTGTTGAATGAATTGTGTCAAAGAATAATGTCATACTAACCAGCTAATCTACCCTGCCAGCCACCAGTTCTAACATACCTTTGGGGCCTGGTGGCCCAGGAAGCCCAATTCCAGGGAGACCTGGTTCTCCTTTGCTACCAGGTATTCCTGGCAATCCTGGTTGGCCTGGGAGTCCAGGGTCACCTATAGAGAAATATCAGTTTTTTGCATGCTCAGACAAAGAATTCAGCAAGTGTTGCAGATGTTTTAGAATAAATTTCTCACATACCTGGAAGACCTATTTCACCATCTCTGCCTGGGCTACCAGGCAGGCCAGGCTTCCCTGGCTGGGTTATGGTCTGACCTGGATCACCTTTAGGGCCTAAGAACAAGAGTGAGTTAGCAGTGAATGAGAAGTGTTTACTTGCAGACACAAAAAGGAAATCATTGAGAATCTTTTGAAAATGCAAACTAACAAAATTCTACAATAAAAACCACCCCACAGTGCATATTGAAGGAAGATATCAAACAGAAGGATGAAATTTCAAAGAAAAAGTATATCACAACTTTAAGAGCATCCATGATTGAAAATGTGTGATAGTTAATTTTAAGAGTCCACATGATCGGGATTAAAGGTTGCCCATATAGCCCATTAAAGCATTATTTCCTGGTTTGTCTGTGAGGGTGTTTCCAGAAGAGAATGGCATTTGAATCAGTAGACTGAGTAAGGAAGATCCATCCTCTCTCAATGTGGGCAAACATCATCTAATCAGTTGAAGGCCCAGAAAGAACAGAAAGCCAGTTCTCTCTCTCTCTTTTATGAAGATGTACACCCATCATCTCCTGCCCTTGTATATCTTAAGTCCAGATTCTCTGGTCTTGGACTCCAGTTCTTATACCAGCCCTCCAGTTTCTCAGAGCTCTTGACTTGGATTAAAGCATGCTACCAGCTTCCCTAGTTTGCCAGCTTACAGGTAGCCTATCACAGGACTTCTTAGCCTCCATAACTGCATGAGCCAATTCCCCTAATAAATCATCTTTTATCTATTTTTCTATCTATCTACTATGTACTTACCTATTATCCTAATGGTTCTGTTTCTCTAGAGAAAATTGACTAATAAAAGATGTTATCTATAAAAAATATGTTTAAAATGTAGGCCAAAGAATCTTAAAAGTATTGTGTAGGCTGGCCCTATAGCATAGGGAATGAGAAAGCTGAATTTCACAGGCTCAAAAGCAGTCTGAATCCTGGACCCAGTGGCTTGAGAAATATGCTGGGCATAAAATGCATGTGTGCCCAAAATTAAGACATGATAGAGAATAGATTGCGGTGTGACCACATGCCATTAGGGAATGCTTTCTCTTCTCTCTCTCTCTCTCTCTCTCTCTCTCTCTCTCGTTTAACTATAGTAAACAAGGAAATACTTCCTTTTGATCGGCTAATGATAACTTTAGGTTTTATATACATGCAAAGTTAGTACAATTACTTTTCTTTTTCTTTTAGAGAGATTTTACCCATAGGGTGTGTGCACTTGCTAGAGAGACAGAGAATGACAGAGAGACAGAAAGCAAGAAATCACCCCCCAGGGGGATGGCCACACTGCAATCTCTTCTCCCCATTCTCCTCTTGAGACCTTGGGGATGCATGCACATGTGTCTAGGTCTAGTGTGTTTTAAGCCACCCGGTCCAGGTCTCAAACCATGGTTAACTAAGTGGGAGACCAGCAATGTAACCATTACGCCATCTGGTTGTCCCCATACAACTACTTTTCACTATCTGAAATAGGGGCTTGAAATGGATTCAGGGGGAAAAAAAAAGATTTCTAAACATAATGCAAAAAGAAAAAACTATGAGAAAAGATTGACAAATCTGGCCACATTAAAATTGATTTCTGTTCATTAAAGACATCATACAGACTGAAAATGGCAAGCCATTTTGCACAGTACTTAGCTAACAAAGAACTAATCCACAGACTATATAAAGAACTCCTCTAAATCAGTAAGAACAAGACATAATCCAGGTTGATCCAGTAGTCTAGTGGTTAAGGGAACTGGATCCAACATTGCCGACTGTGGTTTAAATCCCGGCCTCAGCAGCTTGAAAAGCACTCTGGAGACCTCTGCATGTATCCCCCAAATCCTGATAGGATGTAGAAATGAAAGAGAAGAGATTGTGGTGAGACCACGCCCCATTTTGGCAGGGGTGGGGGGGTCCCTCTCTCTCTCTGGTAAGCATATACATTCTCTGACAATTAAAAAAATAAACTAATAAAAATTAAATAAAAATAAAACAGTGTCCAGGCAGATGTCACAGTGGTTAAGTCACTAGACTCCCACATGGCCGACCATGGTTTAAGTCCTGGACCCAGTGGCTTGAAAATCACCTTGGGTGCATGTGCATGTGTACCCAAAATCCCAGAAGAATGGAAGATATGAAATTGCGGCGTGGTCCTCCTCCCTGGGGAGTGGTTTCTCACTTTCCCGCTCACTGACTGTCTCGCTCCAATGAGCACACGCACCCTATGGCAAAAACTGCTAACAAATTAAAAAATACATGAACTAATAGAAAAAATTATCAAAGCACTTGAATAGGCATTTCACAAGATAAATTCAAATGGCCAATAAAGGTATAAAAGGGTACTAAACTTTAATGTAATCATAGAAATGCAAAATAAAACTTACATGGATATATCAGACTCAACAGATTGGCAAAAATTTAAGTGTGATAATATGCAAAGTTTGTAAGGGTGTAGACCAACAACAAATCTCCAACACTGCTTGTGGTAGTATAAATTGGTACAATAGCTGTGGATACAGTCATGCTGAAGATGCACTTATTCCATGCCTCAAAAATGCTAATCTTAAACATACACACACACGTGCATGCACAATAGGATGCTATACAGCAATGAAAATGAACATACTATAGCTACATATAGTTAACACAAAGCACATTCTGTGATTCCATTAATATGAAGTTAAAAAGTAAGGAATGCATACAAAGGTGATAAAACTAGAGGAGAAATGAAATTATGCAAAAGTCAAGACAATGGTTACCTTTGGAGAAAAGAAAAAGGATTGTGATTGGGAAAGAGCATGGAGCAGAGTATGAGGTTTCTAGGATGTGTGCAATTTTTATTGATGTGTGTGGTAGTTACATGTGTGTTTCCACTATAATTATTTACTAAACTCATGTATCATGTAAAGACAGTCAAGTATCATTTAAGGATGGGGATACGCCCTGAGAAATACATTAGGTCATTAGGTGACTTCTCATTGTATAAACATCATAGAGTATACTTACACAAATCTAGATAGAAAGCCGACTACACATCTAGGCTTTATGATATAGCCTATTATAATTTTATGGGACCACTAGTATATACAGTCTGTTGTTAACTGAAGCATTATTATGTAGTGCATGTCAGTATTTAAGTAGAACAAAAATAGCTACTTTAACAATGAAGACAGTCAGGAAATGTTAAGAAAAAAAGACCCCTTCTCCCATTTAAAACACACAGACACACACACAGACACACACACACACACACACATTGTGTTTCCCTGCTAAGGAGCTCTGATGAGCACAAACATATATGACCAGGGAAATATGTCTCATGAAAAAAAGCCGAGAGTGGGCAAAAGATAAACATTGCTGTTTTTGAGCACCAAATTTAAAACAAAATAAACGACCATATTAAACTTGCCTGGTATTCCTGGCTGGCCTGGATTTCCTGGCACACCTTGTATGCCTTTTTCGCCTACTGGGCCTGGAGGGCCAAAACCTGGAGGGCCCATAGGCCCTGTATTCCCTGGGAGACCTGGCAAACCTGGGGCTCCAGGGGGACCTCTTTCACCCTTATAAGCAATTCCACCCTGAAAAGGGAAAAGTTTAAAACAGAAACACACAGATATAACAACTATTTATAGGCTGGTATTACTGAATATGACTAGGAAAATTATATAGTCATAAATAGTTCTTAAAAGTTCTGTAAGTGCATGATATTATGGGATGGTGTGTGTGATCATTCAACTTTGTTATTCATTCCGTAGAGAAATACTGTTCAATTCCTACTAAGTGCCAAGCACACCGATGATACAGCAGAGAATAAAAATAAACAAAAATTTCTGCTGTCATGAGGCATTTACATTTTAGTATGTCACGTCGGTTATAATCTAGCTAATATATTATAAAATACCACTTTCCTGGACTGTGCGTTGTACACAAAACAAAACTCTTATCATTTATTTTCTTTCTTTCTTTCTTTCTTCCTTTCTTTCTTTCTTTCTTCCTTCCTTCCTTCCTTCCTTCCTTTCCTCCCTCCTTTCTTTCTCTTCTCTTCCTTCCTTCTTTCCTTCCTTCCTTCCTTTCTTTCTTTATTGGACAGATTTTTGCTATAGGGCATGTGCGCTCACCAGAAAGACAGAGAGAGAGACAGAGAGACAGAAAGCGAGAAATCACCCCTCAGGGGGGATGGCCACGCCACAATCCCTTCTCCTCCATTCTCTTCTCAGAATCTTTGGCAAGCACGCACATGTGCCTGGTATGAGTTTAAGCCACCAGGTCTGAGACTCGAACCGCAGTCAACCATGTGGGAGTCCAGCAACATAGCCATTAGGCCAACTGCTGGTCCACTTCTCATTTATTTTCAATCCTTCAGCTCTGTGGCACATCTGCCATACTAGTCACACTGAACTCTAAGCTTACAGTATATGAAACCAAGTTCTATTTCAGGGTGTCAGGTCTAAATAAACCCAGACAAGAATGTGATATAAAAAAGATGGAACCTCATACTGATTCATAAGCATTTTAACCTCCTGCACACCTATTCATAGCTATTCTTACTCAATATAGTAATAGGTTAAGAGAAAAAGATTATAAAACAATTGAGACAAAGGAATAATGAAAAAACCCTAGTCAGTACCAATGTACCATTACTATACATAATTGTGTTGTTTTAAAATTTTATTTTTTCAATAAAGCAAAAATTACAGAGCATAATTTTTTACAAAAGAGAGTTTTATATTCTTTTCTCTGTTAAATGTGTATTCCCTTTGCCCCTTCCACTTACTCTCTAACACCCATCTCCCCCTTTACAGTCTCTGGCATCTACATTTAACCTTTCTGCTACCATATTTTTGGATCTTTCAATTTCTGCCATAGAGTACAGGTATTTAGTACATAGTAAGTAGGGATATATAGTGGGTCTCCTTCAAAGTATGGCTGGTGAGAATGCAAATTAGTACAACCTCTGTGAAAAACAATATAAAGGTTCCTCAAAAACCTATCCATATAACTATGACTCAACAATCACACTCCTTGGTATTCACTCAAAGAATAGGAAAACACTCAGTTGGAAAGACACTTGCACATCTATGTTTATTGCAGCATTATTCATAATTACTAAGATAAGACATAGAATCAACCTAAATGTCCAAAAACTGTTGACTGGGTTAAAAAACAGTGGCACATATATACTGTAGAATAGTAATAAGCCATAAGAAGCAATGAGACTCTATTATGTGATTAAAAGTGGATGAATATAGGGTCCAGCAGTTAGCATAATGGCAATGTCGCTGGACTCCCTCGTAGTCGACCACGGTTTGCGTCCTGGACCCGGTGGCTTAAAACTCACGCCGGGCACGTGTGCGTGCGTGCCCAAGATCCCAAGAGGAGAATGGAGGAGAAGGGATTGCAGCGTGGTCATCCCCCCTGGGGGGTGATTTCTCGCTTTCTGTCTCTCTGTATCTCTCTGTCTGTCTGCCGAGCGCACGCACCCTGTAGAAAAAAAAAAAAACCTCTCCAAAAAAAAAGTGGATGAATATAGACGACTTAATGTTGAGCAGAATCCCAGTCTTTTGAATATCAGTTGGGTGTTCATCAGAGCACTAGGCCTATCCTTGGAACTAATTTAGTAAACATTTCTAAGTGATAATCTGCTATCATAAAGCTAAGAATATCAAACCAACTCACAGGTTCTCCTTTGGGGCCAGGAAGCCCTGGCAATCCATCCTGTCCAGAGCTGCCAGGTAAACCAGGAAGCCCTGGAGCTCCAGGGGAACCCATCTCTCCTTTGTCACCCTTCATTCCTGGAAAAGTAAGGATGTCTCCAGGTTCGCCTTTTGGTCCAGGGAGGCCTGGAGTACCTGGAGTGCCTGGTATTCCCTGAGGAGGTAGTAAGGAGAAAGAGGGAGAAAAGAAGAAAGAGAAAAGAAAGTCAGCTTCTTTTATTTATTTTTCCTAATGGTTCCTTTTCTCCAGTTACCCCACCAACCCACCCAATAATATTAATCAATAGTGTACAAAGCACTGAATCAAATAAGGCATATAAGTCAAAGAGAGTCAAGGAATACAGTAAATTACAATTTATTAAGAAATCCAAATTTTATATAGAGGTACGTGTGTGTGTGTTCGTGTATGTGTGTGTGTATGTGTGTGTGTGTGTGTGTGTGTGTGTGTGTGTATCCATAGGATAAAAGCAATGTGAAAATAGCTTACTTCTACTTCTTTTTGTTCTATAATATACTCAAAACTTACTGGTAATCCTTTGGGACCGGTTGCTCCAGCATATCCTTTTTCACCCTTCTGTCCAGGGAAACCAAGAGATCCTAATACACACACACACACACACACACACACACACAATAATGTGAGCTTTGAGCCTGAACTTCTGAAAAAGCTCATATAGAAATCAGAAAGTAAGAAAGTCAAATCTTAAAATAAGAACCCCACTCAATCCCCTTTAAGTCACATTTTAATTTTTTTCTTTTATGTTCTCAAAGTCAGGAAATTCTCTCTTCTTTTAAATAAATTTAACATTTTATGTTACATATAGCATTATATGCTTAGGTATTTCCAAATATAAAACAGCCAAATAGTATGCTCAGGCTCCTATAACCAAGAGATAAAGAAAATATCTGCATGCCTTTGCTTTGACTTATACGATTTTCTATCCTCACCAGTCTTGTCATTGATTTTCCATTTCCTAAACTTTGCCTTATGAGAAAATTTTGGTGCCCAAAGACTAGAAGAAACATCACTAAAATAGTGGATCTACAAATGGATCCCTGGACTAGCTATATAATCGCCTCATTATAAATGATAATTCCTAGGCTCCCAGTCCAGATCTATTGAATCAGAAAGTTCGGAGATGAGGTCTGTAATCTGGGTTTTAACTAGACCTCCAGACAATAATGATGCATTCATTCCCAAGTTTGAGAACCACTAAACTAGAGGTACAAGGCTAGGTTACTAACTTCCAATGGCAGCTATAAGACTCGCTGCAAGTATTTCCAAGCTCCAATTGAATTGATGTCCTTGGCAGACACACTAGACAGAAAGGGAAGAGATCTGGTGTTTATTCTCAGCCCTGACTTAGTCATTTTGTGTGATTTCAATAGAATATAATTTTGGGGTATCCCAAGAGGAAATTGAATAAAAGAGTTGTGGGTATGATTTATATCAAATATGGTTTTGATTAGAAATGATGAGGGAGGTGTTATATATAGAAAGAGGAACACTGGCAACTGGTTGCCAAACTCAAGTACAAGCCCTGTTCCTTAATGATAACATGTGATTTATCCTCAGTGACTAGAAGCTCTGAAACTGGAAACTATACTGTGGCCAGGCACTATAAACTTTTTCTCCAGTTTTTTGGAAAAAGTCAGACTCTGTATAAGTTATTTTCCTCTCCACATGGAAACTAGAGAAGATCTATTTCTTGGGGTAATATTGTCAAAATACTTTAATAGAAAGTGTTGACAGCTTCAGGTATTAGAAACAAGAGCATTATTTATTTCATGGCAGATAGAAGTATGTAATTTTTAATTATTTAAAGATAAGAATGAATATCCATAAAATGAGAAACTGGCAACACTTAAAACCTATGGGTTCACTAAAATCTAGCCAAGAATAATTTTTTTTTTTGCTTTTTTTTTTTTAAGTTTTTTGCTATAGGGCACGTGCGCTCACCAGAAAGACAGAGAGAGACAGAGAGACAGAAAACGAGAAATCACCCTTCAGGGGGGATGGCCAAGCCACAATCCCTTCTCCTCCATTCTCCTCTTAGGATCTTGGGCATACACGCACACATGCCTGGCATGAGTTTAAGCCACCAGATCCAGGACTTGAACTACAGTCTACTACATGGGAGTCCAGCAACATAGCCATTACACCAACTGCTGATCCCTAATTATTTTAAAAGGTTGCCCTGAATTAGACTGTTTTACCTGGAGGACCTGGAAGACCTGGCAAACCAGGCTGACCTGGAGGCCCTGAGATACCAGTTCCAATACAGTTGAAGCAGGTGTCACCTTTGTCACCTAGTGAAAATCATAAAAAAAAAAATGTTATAGAAGGGGTGTATATACCTTTTTCAAAGACTTTTTGTTTTAGGATATATGTGCTCGCTGGAGAGAGAGAGAGAGGGGGGGGGAGTGAGAAATCAGCCCCCAGGAGGGATGGCCATGCCACAGTCCATTCTCCTCCTGGGATCGTGGATGTACATGCACACGTGCTTGGCATGATTTTCTGGCCATTGGGTCCATGACTCAAACCACAGTTGGCCATGTGGGAGCCCAGCGACATAACCACCATGCTATCTGCTGGCCCCTGCATATACCTTCTTTATATAAGGGTGCATATACTTCTTCAGAGAGATTCTAAAGAAGTTATCTCTGAGGGACAACATTCTTACCTAAAAATGTGGTTACAGAAGCCTATATCTAGGATCAATGCATTTGACAAATATTTACTGAGTGCCTACTATGTGCTAAAAAGTGCTCCTGTTCTAGCTGTTTGTGATACATTGGTAAACAGAATGAGAAAACAGCCACATCTTCATAGAGTTAATATTCTACCAGTGGAAAGGGCTAATAAACACTGAAGGAAAAAAATGACTAAATTATATATATTAAGCATGTTAATATAATGTTAAATATATTTAATATTGTAGTATATATTAAAGGATGTTATGTTTATAGGGAAAAAGGAGCTGGACAAGTAGGATTGGATATGGCAGAGGTGAGTGGGAGGGTGCAATTTTAAATACTGTAGTCAGGATAGATCACATTGAGAAGATAGGATAAAAAAAAAAAAACTTAAAGGACATGACATGTGCATAACAAGTGTAGAGCATTCCAGGCAGAAGCAATAACCTTACTGGGCATCTACAAGTAATAGCAAGTAGGCCAGATTGCTGGAGCAGAGAGAGGAAAGAGAATCAACTCAGAAGGGTGACAGTTTATAATAAGCAGCATATCATGAAACATCACATAGCTCATGGTAAAAGCTGTGGCTCTTACTGTGAGTGAAATGAGACTTCAGCAGAAGAATTTAAACAGAAAAACAAAATGATATAATTTAAGTTTTAAAAAGATGATTCTAGCTGCTATGTTAAGAATGGACTTAAGGGCAAGGATAGAAACAGAGTAACCACTTAAGTGGTTACTGCTGCTGAGATTAGGTGAGAGATGGTGGTAGCTTATCACAGAATGACAAAGATCAGAAATGATTAGATTCTGGATATACTTAAAAGTAAAGGCAATGGGATATTCTCGTGGATTATTTATAGAATACAAAAGAACAGAGGAATTAAGGATGTTTCTTAAGTTTTTTAGCCCAAGTAAACAGAAGGCTACAGTGGTCTGTTTTGTAAATAAGAAAGGAAAGGTGTGAGTGGAGCAATTATGGGGGAGAAAGTGGCAGAGATCAGGCCTTCAATTTGATCAGAATGTAAAATTCAAATATTGAATAGATAGTTGGGTAACAATCTAGGGGAAAAGAGTTGTATCTAGACAGGAGACACACATTTGATTGTCACTGGGAAAGAGAAGATATTAAAAGTCATGAGAATGGGTGAATATGTTTAGAGAAGGAAGAGAAGAGGATTGAAGCCCAAATCTTGTGGCATTTTAAAATTAAAAGTTGAGTAGATAATTCTATGATGCATATGGAAATGCAGAGAACCGAGAATATCAAAGACTTACTGTAATCCCACAGTAATTAAGACAGTCTGGTATTGGTGCAAGGAAAGACAAAAAGAGAACAGAATAAAGAGGTCAAAAAGAGACTCACACATATATAGCCATGATTTACAAGAAAAGTACTAATAAAATTCAGTGGGAAAATTGATGACCTTTTGTACTATGGTACCAAATTAACTAGATATCCATGTGGGAAAAAATTAACTGTTATTCCTGTTTTAAATTGCGCATAAAATTATCTGAAGATAAATCAAAGAGCAAAACATGAAAGTTAAAACAATAAACTGTAGTCTAGAAGAAAACAGGAATATCATCAGGTCTTTGAGCTGAGCAAAGATTTCTAAAACAGCATGAACAGCTAACCCTAAAACAGGACACTAATGAATTTTATCTCACTTAAATTAATACACTTCGTTTCATTAATAAATTTGATTTCATCTTTTGTTTAAAATAAGACAAATAAAAAAGCAAGTCACAGGGCTGTACAACGGTGCTGTAGTAAGACATGACACTCTGTGAGGCTGATCCATATAGAGAGGTTTCAGGTTTGCATCCAGAGACCTCCCTTAGTAAGGGGTAAATGTGGCAGTGACAATCTTGTGAAAGTTCTCTTGTCGTTATTTATTTTTAGAGAGATATTTGCTATTGGGCTCGTGTGCTTGCCAGAGAGACAGAGACAGACAAAAAGCGAGAAATCAACCCCCAGGGAGGATGGCCATGCCGCAATCCCTTCTCCTCCATTGTTCTCTCACAAACACATGTGCCCAGCATGAGTTTTAAGGTGCTGGGTCCAGGACTCAAATTGTGGTCGACTACATGGGAGTCCAGTGACATAACTATTATGCCATCTGCTGGTCCGCTTGTTGTTGTTTTAATTGGTTACTGAAGTAGGAAGCGAGGTCAGAATCTTAAAATGAAAAAATCACATTGTACCCCACAAGTGGGTACAACTATTACATGTTTATAAGAAAAATAAAATAAAATCAGAATGGGGAGGAGGGGTTAGAAATTTGAAAAGAAAAGGTATACGCTCAGAAAACATGGAAATTTGGACTTAGTTGAACTGTTTTTGCTTCAAGTTAGTACACTGAAGTGAGAGAAGAGCAAAAGAGTCAAGTATTTATAAATGGAATTTGATCACAATGATTAATCATGGAATTTTAGCTAGGTTAAAATAGAGAAAAGGGAAAAATTTGAGGAGTAGTCAAACTTGGGAGGTTTCAGTAGAATTGAAGTAATGTTGGAGTCAAGTTACCAGAGGTATTGAGCTAGGAAGATGGGAAATGATGGTGAGAAAATGGGATTCAAGATTACAGATGTGTACACTATTGGTAATGAGATGGTCTTGAGATATGACCATAGGAGTGAGTGGCTAAAGTAGATTCAGGGAATTTTGCTAATGCTTTGAAAGAATGAAGGAACAAATATGTTTAGGAATCCAACCTTTCACTCCTTGTTCTCCTTGGAATCCTTTATCACCTGGAGATCCTGGAGGGCCTGGAGGGCCTGGTTCACATATCTCACCACCTGGGAGATAAAGAATATGAAGCCATTGTGAACTGTCCAGAAGTATCAGAAAATAAAATAATTTAAAAAGCCTGATACGTTGGAAAAGACCTTTTCAGTTATTTCAATGAAGAAATACAACTACCTATATGCAAAAGGAATAATATAATATTGTTGATAATAAATACTATTTGAAGAGCAAATTTATAATTTTAAACAATTATTTTATTGAGACCAGCAGTTAGTGTAATGGCTATGTTGCTGGACTCCCATGTAGTCGACCATGGTTCGAGTCTCGGACCCGGTGGCTTAAACTCACACTGGGTGCATGTGCATGCAATGCCCAAGATCCTGACAGGACAATGGAGGAGAAAGGATTGCAGCGTGGCCATCCCCCCTGGGGGGCTTATTTCTCACTTTCTGTCTCTCCGTCTCTCTCTGTCTTTCTGGTGAGCGCACGCCCCCTATAGCAAAAATCTCTGAAAAAAATCATAATAAGAAAGAATCACTTAACTCTATTTATTTATTTATTTATTTTAATTTGATCAGAGGGACAGAGCAAATAACTGATGGGGGCTGGTGGTGAGAAAGCAAGCTGCCAGGTCTGAGACTTGAACCACAGTTGGCCATGTGGGAGTCCAGTGCCCTTAACCATCATGCCACCTGCCAGCACCTGAAGAGCAAATTTAAACATCAAAGAATCATCAAAAACAAAAGGTAGAGGCAGCGGTAGAATATGCTGGGTATCAGAAACACAAATAATGATCCCATACTTCAACTAGTTCCTTGACAAATGAACAAAAATAACAGAACTTAGAAACACTTACTAGGAGGGACGTGAGGGCCAGGAGGGCCTGGAGGTCCCGGAAGGCCAGGAGGCCCAGGTTGTCCATCAAGTCCAGGAGATCCAGGAATAGAAATTCCAGGTGGACCTTCATCACCTTTCTGGCCCCTTTCTCCAGGAAAACCGGGTGGGCCAGGAGGACCCATAATTGCAGTCCCTAAGATAAGGAAAAGAATGCATTAAAGTGATCAAAATTGTTTCATTTTGCAGACACTACTCTGGTTCTCAATGACCTATTAGGTAATGTTGAGATCTTCCTTAAACATATAATGCTAGTTATGTTCTTATTATTTTTTTTCTAGGAGAATCAACATCTGAAAAAAAGATGAGAAGTTTCAAATAATGTAAGTAACAGTTTGAATGTAAGAAATAATAATTTTGGGCCAGCTGGTGGCATGGTGGTTAAGGCAGCTGGATCCCATATGGCTGCCTGTGCAATTTGAGCCCTTGGCCTAGTGGCTTGAAAAACACACTCGATTCATGTGCATGTGTGTCCAAAACCCTGCGAGGAGAATGGAGGAGAAGGGATTTTGGAGTGGCAACTTCCCCAGGGCGTGATCTCTCACTTTTCCTCTCTCTCTGGTGGGTGTACATGACCTATAGCAAATTAAAAAGAAAGAAAGACTCGAAGGTAGCTTTATTACTTTTGGTAATTATTAATAACTCTCTACTCACCCTCTAGCACTATGATCTTTTAATCTCAGAAATATCAAAAGTCATTAGAAAGAAAACAATATACATTTCAAAGTTCCCATAAAAATATGGCTTTGATTCTAGATGCTCTTCAGTTTCATTTTCCATTCCTGAACAATTAATACACTTTATAGCTACTACAGCTTTAGAATGTTTTCAGAACTGATAAGGAAAATGTAACCATCTTTGTTCTTTTCTTTAAAACCATCATCACTGTGCATACAAATTTACTCTTCTAAATCAACTGCTCAGTTTCATTTTTAAAAACTTGTTGGAATTTTGAACATGATTCATTTGAGTATAAAGATTCACCTTTGGCAGAACTGATCATGATAATGATTTCTCACATTGAGTAATAATTCAGCATATTGCTCCATTTATTTAGTAATTCTACATTATTTAATAATATTTTACAAAATACTTAAAAAAGGTCTTACACATCTTTTGTTGACTTTGTTTGTGGGTTTGTTTTATTACTACCATGAATTTTATTACTATTACCATTGCGAACTGGACTTCTTCTCTTAATTGTTGAAGAAGACAGGTATTTAAGTATGATATTGAAATTTGGCCACCTTGCTCACAATCTAAATTCTGGTACTTCATCATTTGTTTCTTTTAAGATTTCTGGGTACATAATCATCTGGTCTGTAAATAACTAAAATGTTTTATCCCCATCCTTACACCTCTTCCACTTCTTTTTTTCTTCCACTTCTTTTTTTCTTCCAGACTTAGTATATAGACTAGAATCTCCAGTATAAGCACAAACTGTATTAGGGACCCTGAGTATCTTTATCTTATTTCCAACTTGAATGCTTGAATGTGAATGCTCCCAATACTTTTTGTTTATACAAAGTATGATATTTCCTTTACATACTCAATATAGTTGAATTAAGTTAAGGTACTTCTCCTTTAATCCCAATTTGAAGGGTTTTGTTTTTCTTTTTAAAATAAATGGGTATTCTCTTAAGTCAGTTACAGTCATGTTAAATCATTCTTGTAATCTTAGAGTAAAATCTACTAGGTCATAACATTATATTATTTAATATATATTTCTAGACTGATGTAATACTATTTTATTTAGAATTATTGCTTCTACTAATGTTATCTCCTTGGTGGTTTGGCATCAAAGCTATTAAATTAAATTTCCACTATAAAACACTCTGAGGTAGGCTAAAGTATAATAATTATTTTTTTTTAAACTTTGTAGAATTGGGGACCAGCAGGTGGCATGGTGGTTAAGGCGCTGGACAGTCCCACATGACTGACCATGGTTCAAGTCCTGGACCTGGTGGTTTGCTTTCTCACTTTCTCTCTCTCTGTGTGTCTCTCTCTGGTCAAAATAAAATAAGTAAATGAATAAATAAAACTAAAAATAATTAATTAAAAAAACTTTGTAGAATTGATCTATAAAACTATTAAACCAATGATTTTCCAGGGAGAGTTTCAACATTTCAGAATCTTCTATTTTAATAAATCTATTTTGGTTTCCTACTTTCTTAGAACTTTAGTAATTTGTTTTCTATTTCATGAGAATTTATGTTTCATCTACAGCTTCAAATATATAGTTTTATATTTTCCTTGTAATTAAAATGTTAAAATTTAAATTATGCTAATGATCTCTTTTGCTTTAAGAAAATACATTTATTTATTAATTTATCTATTTATTTATTGTGATTTTGAAGCTGCCAGGTCCAAGACCTGAAACAGCAGTCAGTCATGTGGGAATCTAGTACCTTATCTACCATGCCACCTGCTGGCCCATAGCCTCTTTTTCTTTAATGATTTTATTTGTGACTTATCTAATTTTTATCTTGATTATATTTGCCAAATTTTGTTCATATCAAATGATTCTCAAAATATCATTTTATTTTCCCTATTAAAGTATACTAATATTAACTCATTGTCTATTTTATTCATTGTAATTTTTATCTTTATCAAGTTTTTGTCTGCTACTTTGTGCTTGCTTTGTTTTGTGTGTGTGTATATATGTTAAACTTAGCTTGTTTACTTTTAGTTTTTCAAATTTTGTGGTAAATTAAGAGTACTGCCTAGGTTCCCACTGAATTTTGAGATGAGGTGATTTCATTTTTGTCACTTTAATTCACTGTGATCACAGAGTATGACCCGCATATATTTTTTATTTTTAGAGAAAGATTTTTGCTATAGGGTGTGTAGGCTCACCAGAGACAGAGAGAGACAGAGAGACAAAAAGTGGGGGTGGGGGGGTGGCCACGCTGCAATCCCTTCACCTCCATTCTCTTCTCAAGATCTTGGGCACATACGCATACGTGCCCAGCATGATTTTTAGGCCACCAGGTCTAGGACTGCAGTCAACTACATGGGAGTCCAGTAACATAACCATTATGCCATCTGCTGGTTCTCTTGCATATAATTTTTTAAAAGATTTTTTCTGGTCTAATAGAGTTCATTTCTGTAAATATTCCAAATACATCTTTAAAAATTTCATATTCTCTACTGCATAGTTTTCTCTCTCTATCATCTAAATAGCTTGATTGTGTTGCTCAACTTGTCTTTTTTTTCCCTTTCTTTTTGCTGTAGGACTGTAGGGACATAAGCACTTGCCAGAGAGAGACATGGCAAAGGGGATATTCAAAGTGAGAAATCACCCCCACAGAGGCAATGGCCACACTGCAATCCTCTCTCCTCCATTCTCTTCTTGGGATTTTGGGCATAAATGCACATGCACCCAGAGTGTTTTCAAGCAACCAGGTCTGAGACTTGAACTGTTGAGTTAGCCACGTGGGATCCAGTGCCTGAATCACCATGCCACATGCTGGTTCTATATCCTTATTTTTATCTACTTGATATGCTGGGGATTTGTCAATTTATCCCTTGTAGTTCATTAATTTTCACTGTATATATTCAAAGCTATATTGTTAGATGTGTAAAGTTTAATGACATTATTAGAATTATTTATTCAATTAATAACATTTGTTTTTATTATTATTGTTATTTTTTAATTTGACCAGGGAGAGAGAGATAGTGAAAGCAAGAAAGCAAGTTACCAAGTCTGGGACTCAAACCATGGTCGACCATGTGGGAATCCAATGCTTTTATCCACCACGCCACCTGCCGGCCCAAGTTTAATGACTTTTATATCACTTTTATATTACTGTGATATAATTTATCTATTTATCCACATGAAATATTTGCTCCTGTAATGCATTTTGCACTGAATTCTATTTCATACTCTATTAGAATTGCTAAATTAGGGACCAGCATAGCATAATGGCTATGTCACTGGACTCCGATGTAGTCGACGACGGTTCGAGTCTCAGACCCGGTGTCTTAAACTCACACTGGGCGCATGTGCATGCATGCCCAAGATCCTGAGAGGAGAATGGAGGAGAAGGGATTGCAGCGTGGCCATCCCCCCTGGGGGGTGATTTCTCACTTTCTGTCTCTCCGTCTCTCTCTATCTTTCTGGTGAGCACACATGCCCTATAGCAAAAACCGCTCCAAAAAAATTTTTTTATATAAAGAATTTCTAGATTAGTTTTATTTTTGATAGTATTTGTCTGTTATATCTTTTCATTGTGTTATTTTTAAATTTTCTCTATTATTTTGCTTTAGACATATCTATTGCACACAGTATAAAGATATTTTTATTTCAATTTTATTTTAGTCATTGTCTTTTCATTGGTGTTTAATTTCTTCACATTCATTTGAGTTACTGATTTACTGTTAACTTCTTATCATCTTATATTTTAGTTTCTATATACTTGTCTGTTTTGTCCAATTCTAACTTCGACTGCATAGATTTTTGGTAATTTTCTTTTCTTGACTGGCTTGTTAGTCATACATTTTATTCCTATTCTTTTCTAGTGGTTAGTATTAGAATTTTAACCTATGTACTTAAAACTTTTATTTTTCAAAAAATTTATACTTAATAATTTTTGATATTCTGTCCCTCTAACAAGACAAAAAAAGAAAAAAGCTTTATATGTACTTAAAACTTTTATTTTTCAAAAAATTTATACTTAATAATTTTTGATATTCTGTCCCTCTAACAAGACAAAAAAAGAAAAAAGCTTTATTACTGACTTCTCCTATTCTCTCTGCACCTATATATCCCACGTTAATGTTTATAATTATAGTCCCAGGTTGTTACTTTAAAAATCTTTGTTTTCTTCCTTCCTTCCTTCCTTCCTGCTTGCTTGCTTGCTTGCTTGCTTGCTTTCTTTCTTTCTTTCTTTCTTTCTTTCTTTCTTTCTTTCTTTCTTTCTTTCTCCCTTCTTTCTTTTTTGTGTTTACTATAGGGTGTATATGCTCATTAGAGAGACAGAGAGACAAAGTGAGAAACCATGCCCCTCAGAGGGGATGGCCATGCTGTAATCCCTTCTCCAGTCTCCTCTCAGGACTTTGAGCATGCACGTACATGTACCTAGTGTGATATTCAAGCTGCCGGGACTGTGACTCAAATAATGTAGTCAGCTATGTGGGATCCAGCTGCATTAACCTCCGTGCCACCTGCTAGACCCTGTTTTCTTTCTTCTAATGTGCAATACTTGTTTAGACTTAATATGTTTTATTAAGTTCTTTCTAAAGATTGGTTCTTGGATCCTCTTGCTTTATCCCCCCCCATTCATATTGAATTCTTTTCCTTCTTCTTGGAGTAAAATATCCAATAACTATTATGTGGGATCCAGCTGCATTAACCTCCGTGCCACCTGCTAGACCCTGTTTTCTTTCTTCTAATGTGCAATACTTGTTTAGACTTAATATGTTTTATTAAGTTCTTTCTAAAGATTGGTTCTTGGATCCTCTTGCTTTATCCCCCCCCATTCATATTGAATTCTTTTCCTTCTTCTTGGAGTAAAATATCCAATAACTATTTCAGAGAAGGCCTGGAGGTGATAAACTTTCTATGTATCTCATCCAAACCCTAGGATGATGGATTGATATAATATAGAGTCCCAAATTCACAGTTATTCATCCTTACCAATTTGAAAATGTGTTCCAATATGTTTCTCTGATTCTTACTATAATACTTTCTGGTGATCTCCTTTTATTCCAGTTTGTTTTTAAAGAGTGTCTTTTTAATCTCTAAATTTTGAAATGAACTTACAATGTGTCTAGTTATGCGCCTTTGTGTTATTATTAGTTTACATTTGCTTAGTGCTTTATCAGCTTTGTCACAGGAATATTTGTGTGTATGTGTGTGTTTTAAACTTTAGACCATTTTTTTTATTACTGCATATTTGAATCGCCTCATGATGGATTGTGGATATTTAATTCATTTTCTATACATCTTAACTTTTTTTTAAGACTTCTCAACTTCTTAATTCTCAGTGTATCATGGAAAAATCTCTTATATCAATTTTCCCGACATAGTATGTATTCAGTCCACTATCTTAAGATTAAAAATCTGAAATACATTCTCATTTAGAACATAATGGAATCCACATTTATTCTGTTTCTCCTTGGACGGATCACCTAGCATCATTCATCTCATCATATATATATATTTTTTTTTTTGGAGAGGTTTTTTCGCTATAGGGTGCGTGCACTCGCCAGACAGACAGAGAGAGACATAGAGACAGAAAGCGAGAAATCACCCCCCAGGGGGGATGGTCACGCCTCTGTCCTTTCTCTTCCATTCTCCTCTGGGATCTTGGGCACGCACGCACACACGCCGCCACCGGGTCCGGGACACGAACCGCGGTCGACTACGTGGGAGTCCAGCGACATAGCCATTACGCTAACTGCTGGTTCCCCATCTCATCATATTTTTGAAGGAAAGGAACCCTAAGTTACTGAATATGTATGTGTGCCAGATTCTTTAGAAAATTTTGTATAAACCCCTACACTATCACCCCATTTCAGAAAATATCCAAAAGAAAAGGGCAGTGTTCAATTTGTGGTCAAATTAGAAATGCTCCACTATACTGTGTATCTTCAAAGGGAATGACATGAAACTCAGTACTGAGCCTTAAGATTTTATTGCTTGGAGATGTGATTTCTAGTTAGATGTTTCTAGAATTCTAAGGGGATAGTGCTGCTTACTATTTTTATACAGGTAACTGCAAAATTAGGCATTAATAGGGCATCCTCCCCTTCCTTAATAGCATGAAAATTATGATGATTCATCTACTGGATCACAGAATTGTTTGGTATAATTTACTAATTAATAAAAAGTAAAAATGAAATTCTAGGATAAAAGGGTACTATTCATCTGGGCTTTTCTCTCTCTCTCTCTCTCTCTCTTTTAGTTCTTTATATTCAGGATGATGGTACCTCACTGTTCTTTTTTTGTATTGTTTTTAAATGAGCTGAATTTTTTTCTCTTTTTATAGTACAAGTGAGGAATTTGGTGAGAAAGCTTAGTAAGAGTTGGGAAGGTATCTGTCAATTATAAAGGACTCATGTGTTCTACTGCCATGCTCACCTTGGAACTAGTATGATACAATGTATATGTAGATTAGTAAGAAGGCTATAAACACAAGGATGTAAGTATGGTCTCTTTTACCTGGAGGTCCAGGTAGACCAGGTGGACCTTGAATTCCAGGAAATCCTTGCTGTCCTTTTTCTCCAGGCAAACCAGGTAGCCCAATGTTTCCTTTTTCTCCTATAGTTACACCACTCCCAGGTCTAGGAATTACCTTTATTACAAAAGAAACAAAATAAAGGAACTCAGAGTGAGCCATGTTCTCCTGAAACTAATCTAGTAGTGACATATGATTATAATGCCATCATTTTCACGAAGTGCTCAGATGTCCAATCATTGAAACTAATACAAAGTTTATAAGTCACATTCTATATCATTCCCATATTTTGACAGATTAAAAAATGTTCAAAACCAGTAAAAATATTGCTTACTGCTCTCCAGAGACCTCAGCTTACAAAGTGAGAAGTATTTTTGATATCTCTTCTCATAATTAATTCAATTCAGTTCGATCACCTGAATCTAACAATTCTTTATGGGAAATGTCTCTCCCACTCATCTCCTTCACTTCTGTTGACACAGCTACTATCCTAAACTCACACTTGGACCAAGAGAAGCATCTTTGAGCTTGTCCCCTTGAATCCAAATATACTGTTAGAATATGCTTACCCCAAAACCAATTTTCCTGTGTTTACTACTCTACGTAAGATTCAAAATTGCTCCCTTATTCTCACAACAAGCCATTTTTAACCCTGGACCCTGTCAAGTCACTTCTCCCTTCTGATACTTGCCTTACCTACTTTCATCTATTTTTATTACCAGTAATGAATTTGTATTAGAGTGAAGTCTGTCTGATTATAATCACTTCATGCAGCTTGCACATTCTTATCTGTGACTTTGCATATTCCTTTCTAAAGATCTGTAATGCCTTCCCCCTATGTTGCCCTTTATCAACCCGTATTTTTTTCTTCCTTCAAGAAAAGAAAACTCATCTCTTCTAGGAAGACTTTATTAAGTCCAACCAACTGATCATTGCCATTTTTTTGTCTTCTTAGAGCCTAGTAGTTATGTATGTTGTAAAGAATTTCATATTAAATAAATATTTAAAAATGCACTTCATAGACCTATAAAGGTAAATAAGAAAGTATAAGTCTGAAGTACAAATTAACATCTATTGGCAGAGACTGATATTTTATCCTGCCTCTATTGGATATAAGAAATATTCACAGAAAAGGAAACCAGCAGTCGTGGAATCTAGAATTGGGATAATGGTTCAAAAGGAAAGTAAGCCATTGACTGGACTCTACTCTGAAAATGTCCATTTCTTCTGATAATTGTAAAAATTTTTACCATCACATTGTATAAAAATATTTTTCAGAGAACTGAAACTCTTCTTTAAAAACAAAAGTGGGAAAAAAGTCCTAAAATCTTCCTTAAGTACTTACTCATTAGATTAAGTAGAGTCCTATGTATTAATATCTGAAACTCACTATTGAGAAAATAATTAAATATTATTAGAATGTCTGACCATACAAAATAGGTCACATGCCACTTGAACCATTATGGGTTCAATGCAGTCTAAAATCAAGAATTTTACCAAATTTCAACCAAAGAAAAACCAACATGTCAAAACAAGGATATTTTATTCTTTATGAGATTGGAAATATATTTGACTTAAATTTCATGATGAATGCAAACATGACAGAAAATCTATAAACCTATCAATTATTCTTTCATAGTATAGTTTCCTACAATTGTTATTAAAGAGCTCCTAGAAAGCACACACTCAGGAAATGAAAGAGGTGTGAATCAGACAATTACAAATTGAGAAATCCTATTAAGACCAAATCTATCTTTACCCTGAGCGCTGCAGGGGAAAGGACCAATCCTCACTTGTCCAAAGGTTTCTTTCAGTGCAACTTTGTAAGCAACACTTGCACCACCTGCTGGTTGCCTTAGAAATTATTTGGCAATCAGGATGAAAAATGACCCAAGGCCATCATTTGAAACCTTAAAGTAATATGCAGGCAGAACAATACACAGACTGTGAAGTCAAGACAACTGATGTTTTTAGATGTAAAGACTTTTAAGCAAGTAGAAATTGATAATTGATTTAGAATTTTATGATCTACAAAGGAAAAAGTAGTGAATGTAATTAAGGCCCTCAAATAATAACACATTAATTAATTTAATAAATGAAGACTAGGGAAAAAAAAAAACTTACAAGTCCAGGCGGTCCTATTGGGCCAATGTCCCCTTTTTGACCCTGTTCAATGCAATTATACAATAGGTTAGTAAAAATTATGTGAAGACATCAATTTCCTCAAGAACATAACAGATCATTAATTTTCATAAAGACCCAGGTATAAATAGTAAAATGCCTCCCAATTAGAAATACAGCATGAGGTAATGAATACTGGGATATGCATAGGAAGACCAGGAGTGTTGTCTTAGATTTATCGGCAATATAATCTTGACCAAATCAATGAATTTTTCTGGCTTACATACAAAAAATGGACCTTTGACCAGACTTCTAAGGTACTTCTAGCTGTAACATTCTTGTATTTTAAGATCCCTATTTTCTAGTAAACTATAAATATTTTACAAAGATAATGAAAAATGATCCACTAGAATCAGTTAAAACCATTACATTGTTTACATTTAGCCATGTTTCATCTCATATAAAAGTTAGTCAACGGTATAAATCTAGTGCCATTTCTATTAGTGACAGGTATTTTAGAGGGAGGTGATGGATTTAACTACCATCAGGAACAACGAATAAATTTCCATTGCTTTTGTGAGTTTGTTCTTAGATGGTAATAAAAGAAAAATTCAGGCAAACTGTTATCCTTGACCAGTAACTACAATAGCACAAAGAAAATTACATTTGGCTGTTCTTTACTGGCTAAGTCCAAGGATAGATATCTCTCAGGCATTTCTATTCTGATTCTAGACTTATTCATAGAAATCTTTCATTTATACACAAACTTCTTTTCAAACTTCTGTTTTTGCAACTTTACTACTTAAAAAATCCTGTTCTCTGAGTATCTGCTACCTTCCTTTATTCCAACTGAACCTTTTAGACAAAGTTATAACTTAGATCTAGTTTAGAGATAAATCACCACTAAAATATGTGCCCTCTGTGTACATTCAAGTTTGTAACACATTTCCCTCCCTACCTGCAAATGATGCTCTTCAGTTTGGTTTTTATACAAAGCAATCAGAGAAACCAGAGGGAATGAAGGTCTGACTATTTGGTGACCTGCTAAAAACAGGGTAATTGTGTGCTTCTTACATAGATTGTTCAAAGTTACTTTGAAAATAGGTTACTAAATATTAAATTACTTCAGTCAGGCTTCATAGGCCCAGTGGAAAAAAAATGACAAATAATTAGCCATGTACTATGGACAATAATTACATAAAGAGTGGAAATATTTATTGAAGACATTCTAAATTCATAGATTTAGGGCTTTTAACATGAGGACTTCACTAAAATACTGCTAAATCCTCTTTCTAGAAAACAAACCTTTTGCCCATACATGCTCAAAATGAAAGCAGTGACTTTTCATAATAAAAATACTAAAGTTAGGGTCAGCCAGTGTACAGAGGTTATGGTGGCTGGATCCTTCTATGGTCAACTGTGTGGTTGGATTTCAGACCCAGTGGCTTGAAAAACATGCCACACATGTGTGCATGAGTGACCAAAATCCCGAAAGCAGAAATGGAGGAGAAGGGATTGAAGTATGGGAATACTCTATCGGAGGGAGTTTTCTCATTTTCTCTCTCTCTCCCTGCAAATGCATGAACCTCTATCAAAAATTAAAAAGAAAGAAATGTTAAAGTAAATCCTTTATGTATTCCACTACATGGACTTTGATTTAGGGCAATGAAAGAAAATCTAGAGGACGTGGTATTTTTAAAAATGCTAAACTATGGATAAACAAGACATGTTTTGAAAATGAAACCTAGTTATTTGGAACTTTTTCATTTATGACTCAATTTGGAGAGAAAAGTATTATGTTAACTACACCAAAACCAGTCACTTCAAATATTAAACCTCTTACCTTTTCACCATCCTTTCCTGGTTCACCAGGGTAACCAGGATCACCAGGCAAACCCTTTGAAATATAGAGGACAGAGTGACATTAGTAAAGGTGGTGGAATAAGGTCTTCCAAAAATCATCTCCTCTATAGATGAAATTATAAACCTGGCAAAAATGATCAGTCAAAATCGACTTTTTTCAAAACTGTGGAAATTACTAAAAGCTTGCAGGAATCCTAAGAACATTTTTGTTTGCTTGTTTTAAAGGCTAAACCAGGGTAAGAAACAGATCTTTACAGTATTTTAATTTTCTCTATTCCTTTCATTCCTCCTCAGCTCCACAGTAATCATGCAACAGCCCACAATCAAGGTGAAAACCAGCTAAGTAGTAACTAGAAGTGAAAGAGCAGAAGTGGAGCTCTTTCAGAGAACTGTCATTATTTTTCTGGTGGTTCTCACGTAGATTCCATTTTCAAGGCTGTCTTTACTTGACCTGACTCAGGTTCTCCCAGTGCAAACAGAAAACAGCCTCAACCCTGACTCTCCCATCCCTAGAGAATTTGATGAAAACAATCAAAGATAATTGTTGAATATTGCTGCTATCTGAATAAGGACAAAGACTTTTTTTTCTTTTTTCTTTTTTATTTTCTTTTTTTTTTTTAATACAAAAGAAGCCAGGAATGGAAGTCTTGCATTTATCTCTTGTTACTTTATATGTTTAAGCATTAGAGTTTGTAAGTTTGAGCATTACTTGTTTGATAAAAATCATCTTGAAAGCAATTCATCTGATTTTAATACTTTTAACTTCCTGTCTCATTAAGAGTTATTTCTTTCCTTCAGAATGGCCTACAAATTTCATCAAACTTTCTGTCCTAAAATCCTTTTTTTTCTTTTCTTTTTGAAGACAGGGTCTTGTATTTTTATCCTCTTCCCTCAGTCTCCCAAGTTGCTGGTATTACAGGTGCATGCCACCACATCTGGCCTTTATGTTGGACTGGGAATTAAACCTGGGTCTCCCATGTGGTGCCAGCCTGTGGAGCAGCAGTATCTTAGCAGGACATGTGACTGCAGCTGGCCTAAAAACCTCTTTTAATGCCTGCTATGGATACTCTTGATACTGAATTTGCTTGAAATATTGGGTCATCAGAAAAGTCATGATGCATTTTTGCACAGAAAAACATGAAAAATACACCATGACTTTTCCGACGATCCAACAGAATTCCTATGTTGGGCAAGTCAATGGTATGGTACTTAAGTTGTCTTTACCCCACATGGCCACCTATGTGGTTTGAGTCTTGGGCCTTGTGGCTTAAAAAACATGCTAGGTGTGTGTGCCTGTGTGTCCAAAATACCAAAAGAAAGAAGAAATGGAGGAGAAGAATTCATGCTCCATGGGGAATGCTTTCTCAAGTCTCTCTTTCTCTCTCTCTCTCTCTCCTGTGAGTACAAGTGCTTCTGGCAATTTAGAAAAGAAAATAATAACATCCCTATGTTCGCATTTTTATTTTATTCACCTGTCAAAGCTTTTACTGGAAAAGCAGGTTCACACACAAAAAACTGTTAATGTGTTTATAAAAGTTTTATTCATAATGACCAAAAAGCAGAAACAATCAAAATTTATTTCAGTGGGTAAATAGATTAATACAACATGGCATACTCACATAATCAACTACTATTCAACAATGAAAAGGAATGAACTACTGGGGCCAGAAGATGGCATAATGCTAAAGGCACTGGACTTCCATATGGTTGAGCACAATTCAAGTCCTGGACTTGGAGGCTTGAAACTCATGCCAGGCACATGTGTGTCCATGCCCAAAATCCCAAGAGGAGAATGGAGGGGAAGGGACTCTAGCATGACCATCTCCCTTCCCCTACCAAGGAGGGAGGTAATTTCTCACTTTCTCTTTCTTTCTGTCTCTCTGGCAAGTGTATACACCCTATAGCAAAAATCACTCTCTGTCAGAAAAAGAATGAACTACTAATATATAGTAAAATGAATTATGCTATATGAAAGATTCTTGATTCAAAAGACTACATACAATATGATTTCATTATATGAACTTCTAGAATAGGAAAAACTGTAGGGATGGAGAACACATCAGTTATTACCATGACCTTAGGGTGAGGGATTACTGGAGGGGATTAACTGCAAAATCGATAAGAAACTTTGAAGAGTGATAGAACTGCTCAATTATGATGATGGCTACAGAAGTGTATGTTTGTCAAAATATAAAACTAGACCCTAAAAGTGTTTTATTTTGCATATGTAAATTGTATTAAAATTATAACTTCAAATTCTGACTTAGGAAATAAAGGAACATTAAATTTATATTCAAAAGAGAAAAAAAGAATGATTGCTTTTCACCTAAACTATTTTGCAAATACTAGACACTGTGCCAGCCTGCTTCTCTACTACTGCATATAAATGTTGCCAGTTTCTTGCGGAAAACAGTTTAAGCTACTCACTGGAATTCCTGGTTGGCCATTCTCTCCATCTTTGCCTGGTTTACCCTAGAGGACACAAAGAAACAATGGGCAAGGATATAAATTAGTTAACTAGGAAGTGTAAAGTTAAATAATATAACAAACTATGCCTGCATTGGACTTCACTAAGTAGATTTTTAAGACTTTAATATAATAATAAATAGTACACATGCCAGTACTGATATTTTAATGTTAAGAAAGTAAGATTTAAGAGGTAAGAATAAAATCATATACATGAATATTTAGAAAATTTTGCAATTAGCAGTCATAACACTTACTCTTTTGCCTGGTTCTCCTTGCTCACCCTTCTCACCTTTAACACCACCTGGAGGACCCTGTAAGCATAGTAGTTTCACACTGGCTCATGGGATACTATGTATCAACTACCAATTTATACTGAATGACATTAAACAATTTTAAGTTACTTACGGGAGGACCACATATCCCTGGAGTTCCAGGAGGCCCTCGTTCACCAGGAACACCCTATGCAGTAATAAGGAAAAGGTAGGCGGTGTTAATAGTAGATTATGAATTATCATTCTAACTCCTAAAGCTAGCCAGGAATACCTTGAACAAGCTAATTGTAAACTCATGTAGTATAATCAAAAACAATAGGCTGTTTCTAGTTCAAAGATGAAATATGCAAGGCAAAAGAACCTAGAGCCATCTCTGCTCGCTTTGGTTAATTTACATGCTAGATCCATATGGAAGATCATGGCTTCAGTTTCCTGGTCAATCCCTATATGCCAAGGTCACAGGCACACGACCCCAGATGGAGTAGTGGATGGGACTGTGGTGAAACCCTGTTCAAGGTGGTCATCTTACTCTTTCATTTCTTCTCTCTCTCTCCCCCCCCCTCTCTTTTTTTTTTGGAGAGGTTTTTTTTCCACTATAGGGCGCGTGCGCTCGCCAGACACACAGACACATAGAGACAGAAAGCGAGAAATCACCCCCCAGAGGGGATGGTCACGCCGCAATCCCTTCTTCTCCATTCTCCTCTCAGGAGCTTGGGCACGCATGCACACGCACCTGGCGTGAGTTCTAAGCCACCGGGTCCGGGACGTGAACCATGGTCAGCTACGTGGGAGTCCAGCAACATAGCCATTATGCTAACTGCTGGTTCCCTCTCTCTCTCTTTTATTATCACTAAAGAAATAAACTTTTACAAGTAGTTCAAAGAAAAATGGAATTAAAATATTAGTTCATGTTGGTACAAAAAAATTTTGAAAGCCATGCAGATTGGTAATAATACATATTTCTCATAAACTTTTTTTAAGACCCCTCACACATTTTGGCAGAGAATTAAATGACCCAATCCACACAGATGGTAGTTTCAATACAATTTTTCCTTTATTCTTAAGTTTCTTATTAGCATTAAAGAAAAGCAAAAATGCACACACCCTGTTTGTTTAAGACTGGGCCAGTATGCCATAAAAAGCATTTGGGGGCCATAAAGTGGCATGGTGTTTAAGGTGCTGGATCCCCACATGGCTGACCATGGTTTGAGTCTTCAATCTTGCTGCTTAAAAATCATGCTAGGTACATGTGCATACATGCCCAATATCCCAGGAGGAGAATGGCAGAAACAGGACTGTGATGTGGCCACCTCCCCAGAGAATGATTTTTCACTTTCCCTCTCTCTGTCCCTCTCTTGTCTTTCTCTGGCAAGTGCATGTACCCTATGGCAAAAATCTAAATAAATAAATAAATAAATAAATAAATAAATTACATTCGGTCCCCTCATCAACTCTAGTAGAAGCTAGCTATCAACTACTTCTAAATCTGACAAAGATTTATAGATATCATTATTTTCCTCTTTGCATATCAGTGAAGAAGACAGTCATCTAAGACAATGACAATCTATTTTATCATTACCTAATTTTATGCATAAATGTATTATTCAAATAGCCCCAAATCGAAAGAATCCAAATGTCTAACAATTAATGAATAAGTAAACAAAATGAGGACTATCCACATAATGCACTATTACTCAGTCATCAAAAGGAAAGAAATATTGATGCATACTACAAAATAATTGAAGTAGACACAATTATGCTAAGTGAAAGAAGTCAAGGGCCAGCCTCATAGTCTAGTGGTTAATGAAGCCAGATCTGACATGGCCAATCACGTTTCAAATCCCAGCCCCAGTGACTTGAAAAATATGCTGGATGCATGTGTGTGCGTGCCTAAAATACTGATAGGGTATAGAAAAGGAGAAGGGAGTGTAGCATGACCATGCCCCATTGGAAAGGTTCTTTCTCCCTTCCCCTCCCTCTTTCTGGTGAACACATGTACCATCTAGAAATTAAACAGTAAGTCAGACATAGAAGATGACAAATATTATATTTTTTCCAGAATAGAAAAATAATACAGAGATATTAGTGGGTGCCTAAGAATGAAGAGTTTGCAGAGAATTAGGGAGTGACAGTTAATAGCTATGATATCTGGTGGGAGAGGGGGTGTTAGGAAGTTTTAAAAATTGGATTGTGGTGATAATTTCACTGTCTTGTGAATATCCTAAAGAAAACTGAATTGTACACATTAAATGGGAAAATAGTACAATATGTACATTGTCTCTCAATAATGCTATTTTTAATCTTATTTTATTTCAAGTTCTTTTCTACATTCAATGACATCATTTAGTTTGCAAAGTGAATATTCTAACATGTTTACATTTCTCCCAGTCCAGTTGATAATAAAGTTATCTTCAACAGATAATATCCCATTTCTTTAACTCATTAATGCTTTGCCTCTCCAATTTTCTCCTTAATGTCCTTCCTCAGACTCTACTCCTTCACCCATGCTTTTTAAAAATGTAGTTTTCCCAAATCTTTATATTTAAAAGAAATCCTCATATATAACCATATTTCAGCTTTTAATGCATTTCAATGGGATGCCAGTTCCATAGCATACATTTTTTAGGTTTTTTATTTTATAGTTTTCCAGCTTTATTGTAGTATAATTGAGAAATAAAAGGTAAATAATAAGTGTTTTTATAAACATACACATTGGAAAATGACGGTCATAATAAAGCTAATTAACACACATAGTATCACTTTCATTGATTTTCTACCTACTCACCTGATCTCCTTTCTGAAACTCTACATCAATTGGTCTTTTCTGTTCACTGATCTGCCCAGGTGGCCCAGGAGGGCCCTGAAGACCTTGCTCACCCTGTTTGCAAGATAAAGTAAGACTGGTATTTCATAATGTTCCACAGATAATAATGTAACATGTATGCTTAGTCATTTGCAAGAAGTAAGAGAAGGAAAGACTATTCAAATGACTATGAAAGGAGAACAAGAAAGGTTGAATAACCATCTCTTTTTCTTTACTCACCTTTTCACCCTTGGGTCCCTGGAAATTTAAGCCCATATTCCCCTGAAGAGAGAGTACTCAGTTTAAAATCTCATTGACGATAAGAAAAAGAATCTACACCAAATACAAGATGTAAAGAAGAAAGTAAATTACCTTTGGTCCTGGAAGTCCTGGTGGACCAGGGGCCCCCTAAGAATAGAAGAAAGAAAGGGAAAAAAAAGTTACATTAATTAGTTTATTTAAACAATTATTGGATTCATAAAAATGGAGAACTGAGAACCCTTCAAAATAATATTTTCCTGCCTTTTTTTCTCATTTATTTTTAATCAAAGACACACATTTAAATTGATTAAAACAAACTAGATGGGGGCCTGGCAGGAGGCATGGTGGTTAAAGCTCTGGATTCCCATACGGTTGAACATGGTTCAAGACCTAGACCCAGTGGCTGGATTATTATAAGAGGTGTGTGTGCATGTGTGCCCAAGATCCCAAGAGGAGATTAGAGGGGGTGGGATTGTGGCATGTCCATCCTCCCTGGGGGGGGGGCGGTATTTCTCACTTTCCCTCTTTCTGTCTCTCTCCAGCGAGTACACATGTCTATGGTAAAAACCTTTTAAAAAGAAAAAAAGAAAAGAAAAAAGAAAACTGGATGAATGTGGACATTTCTGGTGACAGAATGGGAGTGGGCAGGGAAAGAAAGTTAGGATGGATAGTGGTAGAAAGATAGGGTGTGTGCTAAAAAAATCAATAAAAAAGTGAAATTTAACAAATATCAAACTTCTCTTATCAGAATTATGGGTAAATTGAGGTACACCAAAGCAACTAATACTTTAGTTCTAGAAAAACATGTTTACTGTATAAATGAAGTTTTATTTTTATGACTTCTGACCTCATGTATTTGAGAATGTCTCAAGATGTGAAAAAATTAAATAGGTATTTGTCTTCTCAAGTATATTGTCCCTTAATCTCATTGGACCTATTTATTTATAGCTGCACCTTGATGGCATTTCTAAGATTTTCCTTCTCCTGATGAATCAGGGTTAATTGAAGGAGCATTCAAAAGTGCAGAGTGACTTGTTAAGTAGCCACAGGGGTTAAGAAAATTCAAGGGGTTAAGAAAATTCAAGATGAAAAAACATACCCAGGGTACACCAATGTTATAACTGTAGAGTTGGGAAAAAATGCCATAGTCAGAGTCTCATGCTTTGTAGATCTACAAAACAACAAACTAAACAAAGAGGTTTTCTAAACCCTTCCTCCCTAAGAGTGCCAGGAAAGCAGAAATAACGATTTTTTCCAGTAGAGTCTTTTAGTATTTATCAAATGTTATTTCCTTCATTCAAGAGTAGAAGACCAATTGTCACAAACAAAAAATGTACAATGTATAAAGGTATAATAAAAATTGTCACTTAAATATATGGTAGATAAGAGATAGAATGGCACATGAGAAATAACTTTGACTGAAATACAATTTTCTTGCCCTTTTAAGAGGGCAACAGCAAAGCTCTCTGTTCAAAACATGACTTGAATGAAGTCTAAGTGTTTAAGGGGTAAAAATACTTAGAATTCATTAAGGGGGAAAAGTGAGAGGTATTAAAGAGGTGGTTACACATTCAGAGTCTTTAATTTTTGCTTCTTGAGTTGGTCCTGTGGTCTAGTGGTTAAGGGAGCCAATCTTACACGGTTAACCATATGGTATTGGTTAGAGTCCCAGCCTCAGCAGCTTGAAAAACATGCTGGACCATGTGTGGTGTATGCCCAAAATCCCAATGGGATGGAGATATGGAGAAGGGATTGCCATGTGATCACTCCCCATTGAGGGTACTTTCTCACTCTCTCTCTCTCCCTGTTTCTCTCTGGCAAGTATACATGCTCTCTGGCAATATAAAAGTAATAATATTAATTTTCATGAAAGAAATCAGAAAGCAAAGGAGAAATAAAATTACAGAAAAAAGCTTACCATCAAACCTGGTGGTCCTGGGGGACCGATTGGCCCTGGTATACCAATGGGACCGGCTGGGCCCTGTTATAAAGGGAGTAAAAAAGAAAAAATGAAAACAAAACAAAAACAAAAGCAAAACAAACAGAAACAAAAACAAAGCCTATCCCCTTTGCTGTAGCTTACAAAGAGCTAAAGGGATAAAATTTAAACTTAAGTTGTAACCAGAATTCTGTTCTGTAATTCTTTAGGATTATAAGTAGAATTTAAAGATATATAAGAAAGAAGGATTAAGAAACTATAAAGAAATTCAGCTAAACAGAATGCACAAAGTCTTCCAAAAGCTTATGTCTTAAAATGGTAGATAACAAATGTAGGACAAACACACAATAGGAAAATGAAGTGACAAAGGTGGGCATAGTGGGGCTTTTATATTATAAATGAGAAGGGATCTTTCCAACTTGTGCTGGGCAGAATGGCTCCTGTAAAGAAAGGTTGCAAGAAGAAAAAGGGTCATTCTACCATCAACCAGGTGGTGACCAGAGAATACACCATCAGCATTCACAAGTGCATCCATGGCATGGGCTTCAAGAAACATACCCCTCAGACACTAAGAGAGATCTGGAAATTTGCCATAAAGGAGATGTGGACTCCAGATGTGTACATTTGATACCAGGTTCAACAAAGCTATCTGGACAAATGAATAAGGATAGTTCCATACCATATCTATGTAGAGTTGTACAGAAAATGTAATGAGGATGAAAATTCACCCAACAAGATCTACATTCTGGTGATTTATGTACCTGTTACCACTCTCAAAAATCTACAGGCAGTCAATGTGGATCAGACCTAACTGCTGATTTTCAAATAAAGTTAAAAAACTTAAAAAAACAAAAAGAAATTATAAGGGAGAGGCTGCTATCTTTAAAGTAGTTTCTCTAATTTTAAAATAAATAAGATCAAAAATAAAGAGGGAAACTAGAATAACAGGGATAAATGATAAGGGAAGATGAAAGTGTTACAGAATTTGGCATCTTGAGGGAAAACTGGACTACCCTGCAGTCCAGCAATTCTATACTTAGGTTTAAATCCTAAATTCTTCTGTAATGAAACAAATTGTAGTATGCTTTCAAATGGAAAGTTATACAAAAGTGAAAGTGAGTAAACAGCAGCCATATACAATAATATAAATTAATCTTAAATATCAAGTTGGAAAAACAAGTTGAAGATACATATGTATTACATTTTTTTTATAAAGCAAAACTAACCATTATATTGTTTAGAGCTATATCTACCTAATAAAACTATTTTTAAGGAACAGTGAAAAATTAAAATGGTAGTTATAGCTTGAGAGAATGCAAAAGGATCTGACTGGCAAGGAACATACAGGTTGATTCAAAATTATTTCTAATGTATCTACATCTTCAGTGTCATATTGCATTCATAGGTGTTCATTTTTATTATTATGCTTCACAATGTACATATATTTCGTAGCTATTCTGTTATTTTCAAATATTACATGATAATAACTTATAAAATACAAAGGGCAAAATTGAGTTAACATAAAAGAATATGGATGGGTGGGACCAGCAGTTAGCATAATGGCTATGTCGCTGGACTTCCACGTAGTCGACCATGGTTCGCGTCCCGGACCCAGTGACTTAAAACTCACGCCCAGCACGTGTGCGTGCATGCCCAAGATACCGAGAGGAGAGCAGAGGAGAAGGGATTGCGGTGTGGCCATCTCCCCTGGGGGGTGATTTCTCACTTTCTGTCTCTCTGTCTCTCTCTGTCTGTCTGGCAAGCGCACACGCCCTGTAGCAAAAACCTCTCAAACTCAAAAAAAAAAAAAAAAGAATATGGATGGATGATGACTGCTAAGGACTGAGAAAGTAAATGAGAAACTCACAAACATTTGAATCATCATTATCAAATACCAGAAAATATTGATTTTTATTTCTGGCAAGGGAATAAATTCTCATTAAATATAAACCCCAAGGAATTGACCTCCTACTATATAAGTACTCAGAAGTCATTGCTGTTTCTATGCGTGTTATCTGTAAGCTAAAACAATTTTTTTTC
Organism: Tupaia belangeri chinensis; assembly: GCF_000334495.1. Taxonomy (NCBI): domain Eukaryota; kingdom Metazoa; phylum Chordata; class Mammalia; order Scandentia; family Tupaiidae; genus Tupaia; species Tupaia belangeri. The sequence goes on along the minus strand of NW_006159543.1, from coordinate 1,360,342 downwards.
TTAAAATTCATTTGATGTTCACTGTGCATGCATTGTATTCTGTCAGCCTTCAAAATATGTTCATATGTTATGCATAACTGATAGTATTAGAATGACATCTTTTAATATTTTAAATGGAAAATCAGTGATTTTTCTTTTTTCTTTTATCTTACATTCAATCACTATATATCACATGGCTTACAAAGTGAATTTACCCAACATGAAATACACTTCAAACCAGTCCAGTTGAGGATACTATATATGTTACCATCAACTGGTAATAAACCATTTCTATGTCCCAAAAATGTCTTACCTCTCTATTTTTCTCCCTAATTTCCTTCCCTATGCTCTTCCCTTCTCCCACCCTCCTTCCACACTATCTTCAGTGTTCATAACTATTTTCAATGTTTTTATGTCCTCCAGTATTTCAATCTCTACTATAGAGTGTGGACACTCTCTTCTCAGGATCTTGGGCATGCACGCACACGCGCCCGGCATGAGTTTAAGCCACTGGGCCTGGGACTCCAACCGTGGTCATCTACATGGGAGTTCAGCGACATAGCCATTATGCTAACTTCTGGTCCCATACCACATTTTTTCAATCCATTCATCTGTTTGTGGGCATCTGGGTTGGTTCTATGTCTTAGCAATCATGAACAATGTCACAATAAATGCAGATACACAAACACTTTTCCAAATGAGTGTTTTCCTGTCCTTTGGGTCGATACCCAGGAGTGGGATTGCTGGATCATATGGTAGTTCTATTTATAGGTCTTTGAGGAACCTCCATATTGTTTTCCACAGTGGTTGGACCAATTTTCACTTCCACCAACAGTGTAGGAGAGTTTCCCTTTCACCTCATCCCCACCAACACTTACAATTTTTAGTATTTTTAATCTTTACCATTCTGACAGGGGTTAGGTGGTATCTCATTGTGGTTTTGATCTGCATTTCCCTTATGATGAGGGATGTTCAGCATTTTTCATATGCATAGGAAAAGCATATGGTTTTTCTTCTTAATTAGACTATTTACAGTGGCCCCTACTGCTCCCCACTATATAAGTATGTAAATGTAGAATTTTTTTACATTTAAAAAAATATATATAGAATCTTATTTCTGCTGCCAACCCCCCAATTAAAGATTTCCATGAAAGCTGAATGGGAAGGTTAAAAGAACAAAGCAGTTTATTAAAATTAATTCCTGGACCAGATTGCCTTTATTTTCAGGTAGAAGGTGCATACAGTGTCTAGCAAACTTGAAAAGGTAATTTCTGTGACTCAAACAGAAGATACTAAAGATTGAAGAGTTGTGATCCTGTGATGTAATACCTACAGCAAAGAAGATCTCTGTATGCTTACTTGTATTCCAGGAGGACCTGGATATCCCGGATTACCCTTTGGTCCTGGGAGTGATGACATAATTATACTCCCTGGCTCTCCCTAAAAGAAATGATCAATAAAAATTCTAAGTAAATATTATTATACATGAAAACTGGTAAGTACATAAAAAATTATCTGAGGGGCAAACAGATAGCATAGTGGTTACGTTGCTAGACTCTCATATGGCCGACTGTTGTTCAAGTCCCGGATCCAGTGGCTTAAAAATTATGCTGGGCACAAATGTATATGTGTATGCCCAAGAGCCCAGGAGAAGAATCAAAAAGAGGGGATTGCAGCATGGCCATTACCTTTGGGGGCGTGATTTCTTACTTTCCCTCTCACAGTCTCTGTCTCTCTTGTGAGTGCACATACCCTATGGCAAAAACCTCTTAAAAATGATCTGAGAGGGGGAACCAGCAGTTAGCGTAATGGCTATGTCGCTGGACTCCCACGTGGTCGACCGCGGTTCGTGTCCCGGACCCGGTGGCTTAAAACTCACGCCGGGCGCGTGTGCGTGCATGCCCAGGATCCC
>NW_006159543.1:1353419-1358079 GCF_000334495.1 Tupaia belangeri chinensis | reverse complement strand
TTCTGGTGAGTGCACAGGCCCTATACAAAAACCCCCTAAAAAAAAAAAAAATGAGGCTGTGAATGTAGGAAGGGAACAGAACAAGCATGTCTTACAAGCCATAGAAAAGAATGTGGACTTTATCTTAGATACACAGTAGGAGACCTTTGAAAGATTAAATTATTGATATATTTTAAAAGATTATTTTTGGGTGGCAAATGGAGTAGGGGCTAAGGCTAGACTCCCACATGGCTGATAGTTTGAGAAATCATCCTGGCGGCTTGGAAATCATATAGGTTGCATGTTCACGAGTGTCCAAAATCCCAAGAGGAGAACGGACCGTGGCATGGCCATCACCCCTGGGAGGATTTCTCAGTCAATTTCTCTGCTGTCTCTCCAGTGAGAGCATTAGCTCTATGGCAAAAACTTAAAAAAAAAAAAGATTGTTTTTGGTTGCTGTGTAGAGCATAAATCAGGCTGCAAGATGGGGGATAGTAGGGAAAAAAGATATAGTTAAGAGGCAATTTCATTAGTACAGATGAGACATTATGGTTCATGTGGTGACAGTGGAGATGGAGAAGAATGAATGAATTTAAGGTAGCTTTTATAGGCAAAGTGAATAAAGTGATGTAATACAAAGAGGAGGTATGTCAAGGAGCACAAGATGTACATACTAATTCTCAAGATTTGAGTTCATGTTAAAGTGTACATAACAAATATAATAATATGAATTTTAGATGTGGGTAGCCAGAAGGAGGAGCAAGTTTATTTCAGGGGACAGATTACCTTGGAACATGTTAATTTGAATGTCTGGAAGATATTTGAGTGAAAATATCCAATGGGAAGTTGAATACATTCATCAAGCTCAGAAGAAAGTTTGATCTTAAGATGTATATGCAGCTATTTAACGACTCGATAGTAATCAATACTAGGGGCGTTAAAAATATTGCTGGGCATAGAAAATATACTGGGATTAGGATTGTGTCCTGATATTTGCTGGATAGAACAGAATGAGTTTGCATAGAAAACTACAGAATAACCAGAGATGCAAGAGAAAAGCCAGGAAAGAGTAGAAGTCAGGGGAAAAGAGAACTTCTAGAGAGAGCAGGCAGGAGGTCAACTGTATCAAGGTATAATAATATAAGGACAGAAGGTATAAAAAAATAAACTCGAGTTTGAGACACACATTTTCAAGTGAATCAACACACAGAAGGTATTTAAAGCCATGGGAAAAGAGGAGACTACTTAAAGAGAACTTATAGACATATACCTGCTTAAATCATTATCCTGTTGAAGTTGTAGGATTTGTAAATAGTTCATTCAAAATGTTTACCTTCTCAGAATGAGATACTTACCTTCATACCTGGGATCCCAGGAGGTCCCTAATATTTAAAAAGGAAAAAAAAGGATAAATCACTTTATTTATATGAGAGGGGAACAAGCAAAAGAACACAAAGCTTTCTACATAGAGTACATACTAAGTAGACTGCTGTAGGGTCATTTCTGGGTACGATATATCTTAGGATACTTGGAGATAACATTTATACAATCCTTGCTTTTGCCTAGCAGAGAGCTGTATTACTAACTTCTTTTTTATATGTCCTTATTTTATTGACTAATTTAAAATGAATTACTTTGTCCCACATGAACACACTGAGGTCATTCTCTACACTTCTGTTTCTTCTGTTAATGCCTATATTCATTATAATCCCAAGTTTTAAAACTTACTGGAGGACCCTGTAAACCAGGGAAACCGGGACTGCCTGGAAATCCACGTTCTCCCTAAAAAAGAGTCACAAATAAAGAACATAAAAGAACAAGAAACAAAGAATAACTATACTTTATATTTTCTGTAAGCCATTTTGAAACACGCCAGATTGCCAAAAATTCATTAGCTTTCACTTTCCAAATATTTTATCACCAACTATCCATATCAATTTAGTCTTCTAAGATACCTTTATCCCTACACATCCATCCCAATCATAAATAAATAAAGAAAAAATTTCTACCCCAGTCATTTTCTTCTGACAAATCCATTTGAGACAATCATACCACAGATTCCTGACCATCATCACATTTAATAGTTAATGATTTGCCCCAATTTCCTGCCCATGTGTTACAGAGATTCTTATTGTAACTGCTCTATTCATTTTTCTTTCATTGTAAACTATTTCACATTATTTTTGTAAAAAAGAAAAGATGGCAAGAAAGAAGGCCATTAATATCACCAAGAGGATAATAATAGTAATAGTTCTAGCAATTGCAGGACATTATGTTTTCTAGGTACCCGATTTTTCTCACTCACTATTATAAAGTACTAATATGAATGTTTGGTTTAGAAAACAAAAGCTAAAATGCTATAGAAGAACCCCCAATGCAAGTTCCTTTTAAATACCTATATGCCATTGTAATCCTCACAACAATCTGTCAGAAGATTTAAAAGAGTAAAACTACTAGAGCTGTGTGACTTTGAGATATTGGCCCATACTCCTCTCTCCACCACTTTTTAAACGTGGATAAACTAGGTTCAGAAAGAAAGAAAATGGCGTGGACTTACAGTTTAAATGACAGGAAAAAAAAGAACCCACACATTGTTGCTTCAACTCTAGAGTTCATTATTTTACTTACATAGTAATATACAAAAACCATTTAATGTGAAAGCATGCCTAATTAATCTACTTAATTTGTTTAAAATGTGTTAATGATAAAATTGGAGGCCTAAAACACAAATTAATCATTAGATTTGCTAAGGTGCTGCTTTATAAATAGGAAAACAAAATATCCTTTAATTATATAGCATATTATACTGATTATAGATACACTTGAACTTCAAATTTAAAACTTTGACTAGCAATCTGTTGCTAAAAGCATGTTAGCAACACAAATAAACAGAATAGACAAAAGAATTTAGTCCACTTTCACAGGTAATATGGCATGCAAACTAACTCTACATTGTTATAGAGATGCCCCAGTTGAGAGGAACAGAAGTAAACCTTACAAATACAAAAATGTTTTAAATTATTTATTATTATTATTATTATTATTAGCAAGGGTCACACTGAACTAGAGAAATTTTGGAGATAAAAATCACTACATTGCCTTTAAGTACTTATCAGTAATTATCAGAAACTATAGCCATCATAATGCAAACTAGTTTGTTAAAGTTATTTTAAATATACACCCTAATATAAATTCTGAGGCATGAGATTACTTAGAAAGATCTAGTGTATTTGATAAATACTTTCATAGATTATTATGTGTAAAACGGAAAATGCCAAAAAGTATATACAGAGGATAATGATATTGGGTTGTCAGAAAATTCATGATTCATTTTAGCATAGAAAAATATTTCATGGACTTCAATCTCCAAACCTCTGGCCTAAGGGACACTGAGGCAGGGCCCCCAGCCCCTGCTGCAGCCCTGGCAACCCCAAGCCCAGAGACCGCTATCACTGTCAACCAGACACCTGAATAGAATATTTGTCCTCAGACCACATTGCTAAACACAACAGAAGAGAGACTTCGGCAGTCTTTGGCCCACAGCAAAAGGGAAACACACTTGCTGCTAGTCGAAGACACATTCTCCTAAAAGATATTCCAAAGGGAATACATCTCCCAATGGCTAGAAGTAGAAGAAGAGTCTCAGGTCTGAATAAACCAGGAAGTATGTCTCCATAGAAAGAACACAGTGACTCCCTTCCATTTCTCGAAAAAACAGAGAACGTTATCACAATGTCAGAGAAAGAATTTAGAACATTCATGGTGACCAAATTCTATGAGTTGGAACAGAAAAGAGACAATGAACTACAGGAGATTAGGAAGTCCTTCCACGATATGAAAGAAGAAATAGACATGCTAACAAAGAATCAGATGGAACTATTAGAGATGATGTCTATAATACAGGAAATCAAAAACTCTCTCAAAAGTATTAAAAGTCGATTAGACCATGCTGAAGATTGAATCTTGGGCAAAGAAGATAAAACCTCTGATTTAGAGAAAACCAACAAAAAGATAGAAAAAATAACAACAACAGCAACAACAACAACAAAACACGAGGATAATTTACGAGAAATACTAGATTCCATTAGATACCCTAATATCTGAATAATTGATATCCTAGAAGGTGAAGAAACCAATAAGGGCATGGAAATTCTATTCCATGAAATCCTGGAAGAAAATTTCCCAAGTCTAGAGAGCCACTCAAACATCCAGACCCAAGAAATACAAAGGACCCAAATAGAATCAATCCAAGAAGATCTTCCCCAAAGCACATCTTAGTCAGACTGGCCAAGACCACAGATAAAGACAAGATTCTAAAACTAGCAAGAGAGAAACGACAAGTAACTTACAAAAGTCACCCCATCAGGCTAACACCAGACTTCTCAACATCACCCAACATCATGCCTCAGAGAATTGGAAAAGTAACAGCAAAAAATCCAAAAAACTCCAGGAAAAAAGAAAAATAAAGATACGAGCAGAAATAAATGAAACAGAAAATAAACCAACTATACAGAAAATAAATGAAAGTAAAAGCTGGTTCTTTGAAAGGATAAACAAAATCAATACACCATTAGCGAGACTTACTAAGAAGACGGGAAAGGAACCAGGTGAATCAAATCTGCAATGAAGCAGGCAATATAACAACAGACATAGTAGAAATGCAAAACATCATTAGAGGATA
>NW_006159543.1:1343760-1351912 GCF_000334495.1 Tupaia belangeri chinensis | reverse complement strand
GAAAGACTTTTTAAATAAGACCCCCAAAGCACAGTGGATAATCCTCAAAATAGACAAGTGGGATTACATCAGACTAAGAAGTTTCTGCATGGCAAAAGACACCGTAATTAGTGTGAATCAACAGCCTTCAGAATGGGGAAATATTTTTGTAGACTATGTGTCAGATAAGGGACTGGTAACCAGAATACACAAGGAACTCAAGCAGCTGTTCTGAAAAAAGATAATCTACCATATTAAAAGATGGGAGAATGAGTTGAAAAAACCACTGTCTAAAGATGACATACGAAAATGAGAAAATGCTCAACATCCCTCATTGTAATGGAAATGGAGATCAAAACAACAATGAGTTACCACCTAACCCCAGTCAGAATGACTACGATTGAAAAAAAAAATTGACAAGTACTGATGGGGGTGTGGTGAAAGTGTAACTGACCCCAGTCAGAATGACTACGATTGAAAAAAAAAATTGACAAGTACTGATGGGGGTGTGGTGAAAGTGTAACTGTCTTACACTGCTGGTGGGAATGTAAGTTGGTCCAGCCACTGTGGAGAACAATTTGGAGATTCCTCAAAAATCTACAAATATAACTACCATATGATTCAGCTATCCCACTCCTTGGTATCTTCCCAAAGGACAGAAGAATTCTTAATCAGAAGAGTGCTTGCACATCCATGTTTATTGTAGTGCTATTAGCAATTGCTAAGACATGGAACCAACCCCAATGCTCACAAACAGATGAATGGATTAAAAAACTGTTACAAATATATTCTAAGGAATACTACTCAGTCATAAAAAAACATGACGACCCTGACTTTTGACAGGAAGTGGAAGAATATGGAAGATTTACTGCTAAGTGAAGCAAGCCAGGCTATGAAGGAGAGACATTGCATGTCCCCGCTTAATATACATCAAGTGTCTGCACTCTATGACTGAAACCAATTGACTAAAGTATATAGAAGCACAGTAAATGGATGTAAATAGCAGATATAGTGTGTGTGAAAAAGTAGGGTCTGAGGAAGAACATTTGGAAGAAAAATATGGAGGAAAAGTATACCTGTTGTAGATATTTTATACTTTTATCAACTGAACTAGGGAGAAATGTTCACATGTTGAAATATTCACTTTATAAGCTAAATAATGTGATTGAATGTATAAAAGAAAATTAAATGAAAAATGTAAATAAATCCCCAAAAATATTAATAAATACCTTATATGCACCCAAAAAACAGAAAAATATATCATGAGTTTTCCAATTACCCAAAATTTTGCATTAACTTAAAAAAGAAGGGGAAACATGAGGGAAGAAGAATAAAGGCCACAATATATAAACTTGCAAGAATAGTCAATTTTCCTCATTTTATTTCTTGCTATCTACCATGTATATAAATCCAAAAAGTGTACTAAAAGTTAGAACAGTAGGTCAGAACAAAAATGTTTGCCAAATCTGAAGTTTTATTTTTCTTATTAAATTAAGTGCATCATTCATATAGATGGAAAAGGATTTCATGTTGTATACTAACAGTTTATAGTAAAACTTGTGCTGTATTAAACAGATTTTTCAGGATTTTTATTAAGAAAATTATTAAGCAAGTTAAAACAGTTTTTGAGAATGTGGAATACATGAAAACTTAAACTGTACCTAGTTTTTTAAAAAAGGCAAAGCTAATGAATTTCATCCACAAGAATTAACTCATAACAACTGATATAATGATTGAATTTCATCCACAAGTATTAACTCTTAACAACTGATGTAATGATTGAAACGTATATATCCTAATTCTTTTTAACTCTTATCCTACTTTACACTAACACCAAAAAAAGTTTGATAAGTAATTTTCAGCCCAATGCAAGGTCCCAGCTAATTACACATGCTTAAGGAAGTTATTAATGTTTCAATATATTGAAATAGTTAAGTCAGAGTATAGCTTATGCATTCTCTAGACACAAAGCTACTATCTCTCTTAATAATCTTTAAGTTGATTTCTTTAGCTTTTTAAAATCTATTATCAAGCATACTACCTAAGATTAAGCTGAAGAAATCTCACCTTGGTTCCATTGCATCCAGGGATACCTTGAGGTCCTGGGGCCCCATCATGGCCTGGCATTCCCTTTGAAAATAGACATAACACATATATATTATTCCTTATATTATTTTTTAAGTCATTTAAAAAATAAAAAGCCAAATCCTACTTACAGGAAGACCTGGTGTCCCTGGAAATCCAGGAAGCCCAGGAGGACCCTATAAGAAGAAATAAATGTCTTAAATTAAATGACAATCAATAACAAAATAATATCATACCTAAGGTATTAGGAAAATTACATTTAGAACAGAAATGAACAAAATGTGTCTTACTGATTGTTGACACTCATTATTATTTTCAAATTCTAGAAAAATCTCTGATATGTGCTTTAAAATCTCTTTTACAGAAAACTATAGAACAAATTCTTTTTTGAGAATGTATCACCTTCATTGTACTTATTAAGACAAGGCAAATTAGTGGATGAAATGTCTCTTTTAATGCATAAAGTTCTCTCAGATTTGTCATGAATAATGATTTCAGCAGGGGATGGGGAAATATTACGTCCCTGAGGACTTTAATGTGATCACCAAAAAGAATTCTTCAATTAAATTTGCCTGTCAGAATTGGCAAAAACATAAGTTTGACGACATTTACTGTATGTAAAGCTAGGGGGAACAGGTACTCTCATATACTGTTAATGGGAATTCAAACACTATGGAGGGAAATTTGGAAATATCCTGTAAAAGTACACATGTATTTATCCTCTGAACTGGCAACTCACTTCTAATAATAAGCTACAATAGAAATTATGAAATAAAATATAATGTTCAAGGTAAGTATTTTATTTATTTAAAAAAATTTAAGGGAGATATTTGCTATAGGGAGCATGTGACGCCAGAGACACAGAGAGAGACAGAGAGACAGAAAGTGAGAAATCATTCCCCCGGGGGAGATGGGTACACCACAATCCCTTCTCCTGCATTCTCCTCTCAGGATCTTGGGCACACACACACGCGTGCCTGGCGTGAGTTTCAAGCAACCAGGTCCAGGACTTGAACTGTGGTCAACTACATGAGAGTCCAGTGACGTAACCATTACACCATCTGCTGGTTCCAAAGGTATGCTTTCTTAATGCCAGAGAATGCATGCACATGCATGAAAGAGAACTAGAGAGAGAGAGAGAGAGAGAGAGTGAGAGAGAGAGAAAGCAGTCCCCACTTGGGCCAGTTCATGCCACAATCTTTTTTCCTCCAATTCTCCATCTCATCAGGATCATGGGCATGCACATGCACAGTGTGTTTTTCAAGCCAATATGGCCACAACTAGAAACTGGTCAGACATGAGATCTGACTACCCTTGCACAACACTTAACTGGTGTGCTATGAGGCCAGCCCTATTCAAGGTTAATGACTGCAGCATTATCATTGCTAAAGATTAGGAACAATTCAAATGTCCATTAATGAAGGCATGACCAAATAAATTTTGGTACATACGTGTAATGCAAAACTATACAGCTGCTAAAATATGATGACCTCAGCACAGCGAAATATGTAGTGATCTCTGAATGTTAAGTTAAAGAAGCAATCTGTAAGAAGCTTATATGATATGCTACGTTTTTATAAGAATGATGTTGGCACCAGAAAAGGAAAAGATTTTTAAAAAATAAAAAGAATTACTTGTAGGGGAAGGGGAAAAGAGAGTGGAGGATGGAATGGGCAAAAGGAAGCATTTCTGACTATTCCTTTTTTTATAGAATCATACAAATGTTTTACATGGCTAAAAATTAAAATTAAAAAGGATAAAAAAATCACTAAAATTAAAAAACTTAAACTAGTCAATTGTTTTTATAAGTTGTTGACATAACAATAAAGAGAAAAAAATTACTTCAAGTGTTTTTCAAACATCTTATTTTGACTATAACTCCTTAGCAAAATTAGGTATTTCAAAGAGGAAAAAAAACAGCAAAGAAATAATTAATGTTATCTAGGAATCCTATTATTATAATTAAAATGGAATTTTTTTCCTAATTTATAAATTGCCATATTGGTATATTGTAGGAGAAAGCAAGTAAGAAATTGCATTAATATCATTAGGAATCAAGAGTTTTTCACCTTTACAAAGAAAATATCATTAGGAATCAAGAGTTTTTCACATTTTCAAAGAGACTTGAGGGGAAGAGATAATAAGTATGTAAAAACCTTTTATTTTAAATTTTGATTGGAAGTAATAATACAAAATCACAATATTTTATTCTCTCATAAAATACATATTCCCCAACTCTCCACTGAAAAGACATCAACCCAATAGCAATGAAAACCTGTAAGATTCAGACTGTGGTTCAGTGGCAAGTAAGCTAATCAAAGTGTCTGTCATTCTTGCGACCCTCCACCTCCACACTTCCTTAAATACATCACAACTCTGAGGTAGAGTGGGCTGAAGCACCTCTGGCTTCAGATGCCTGGGCACTCTTTCGCTCAATAAACTTTCCTTTTTCTCTTGGAAAAAAAAAAGTTCAGACTGTGGTATCTAAAATGCATTTTTCACCACAAAGAACCTGGAATCAAAGACATGGCTCATTCCAGATGCAGAGGGGAAGTGCAGAAGATGAGCCTAAGAGGTCTTGTTGTGTCAGAAATCAAGAAAGTCATCAAAGATCAAGAGTTTGTCAAAAGGACACGTAACAAGAGCCAACTAGAAGGGGCTCCCACAGGCCAAAGGGAATAATTTGGGTTTCAAAAAGAATGACCACAACTGAATAAAACACAAATTACATGTGTTTACAATAAAAATAATTCAAAAAAACCTTCCTTGATCACCAGAAAGTTGCTGGTATAAAAATTCATTACCCTAGTAGAATTCCAGCTGATGAATGAGAATGCCAACTAATAGGAGCCAGCAGGTGGTGTGGAGGTTGAGGCGCTAGACTCACAGGCAGTCAAATGCAGTTCGAGTCCCGACCCTGGCAGCTTGCTTTTGCACTTTCCTTTTCTCTCTCTGTGTGTCTTTCTCTTGTCAAATTGAAAAATAAATAATATAATGGGGCCAGTAGTTGGCATGGTGGTTAAGGGTGTTGGATTCCCACATGGCTGACGGTGGTTCGAGTCTTGGACCTGGTAGCTTGCTCTCTCACTTTTCCTTCTCTTGCTCTTTCTCTCACTCTCCCCAGTTCAATTCAAATAAACAAATAAATATAAAGTTAAAGTTATTCTTTAAAAAATAAGTAATACCAAATAAAATGAAATATTCTAAATAAAAAATAATTATATCTAATAAAAGATAGTTTGATAAATTTTTTTAAATTATTATTTTGTAACTCTGAACAAAATAATTACCATCAATGGATGCTAAGGTGAAAGTTGATGGAGAAATTTATGGCAGCAGAATCAAACAGATATTACATGATAACACTGATCAAATTAGCATCAAAAAAGTACAATAGCCATATATTTGTCCCTCATGAGGTAATTCAATAGTAATACATAACACTATTTAAAAGCATTCTTTTCTTATTTAAAAAATTTTATTGCATTATGATTTAAAGATGGAAAAATACACATATCTTACGTGTATAGCTCCGTCTGTACTCAAGAAACTTCTCTAATGCCTCTTCCAAAGCAACCACCAATTGTCAGAAAATATGGTAGGACAGATCAATTTAAATTAAGTCAAGAGGAAGAAATCACCCAAACCCAGGTTGTGGAATGCAGTAAAATACAAATGACCTGGGGCCAACAGGTGGCATGGTGGTTAGGGTGCTGGATTTCCACACGGTCAACTGTGGTTCCAGTCTCAGAACTGGTGGCTTGCTTTCTCTCTCTCTCTCTCTCTCTCTCTCTCTGTTTCTCTCTCTCTAGTGAGCACACATTCCCTACTATATATATAAAAATAATAATAAATACAATTAAATAATTCTTTAAAAAAAATTACCTACTTTTTCTAATGACACAATGAAAAAGGCTAAAGAAACATAACAATCAAATGCAGTATGTGGAACTTGCTTGGATTGTCATTTGCACAAACCAACTATAAAAGGGCATCTTTGAGGCAAGTGAAGAAATCTGACTATGGACTGAATTTTAGAGTATATGAAAAAATCATTCCTAATGTACAAAAGTGTGATCATGAAGGACATACAGTATAAATTATAGAATTTTTAAAATTATTATTTTAAAACTCTGAACAAAACAATGATCATCAATGGATGCTAAATAACTAGGTGAGAGTTGATGGGGAGATGGTATAGAGTTACATGGTTAGCAGGTAGAGAAGTATACTGATGTAGTCATTGGTGAAATGAGTAACATGAAGGATTTACTTTAAAATAGTTCAAAAAATAAGTGGTGGGTGTAGATTAAATAAATTTGTCAAAACATTGATCAGTTTTGAAACTGTGTGTGGGTGTGTAGGGTTTACTGTACTATCTTCTTTGTACATTTGTACACAGTTTAAATGTCCACAATAATAAGTCTTTTAAAATCTGCATGTCAAGAGTTGCCTGAGAGGGGTCATCAGGTGATATGGTGGTTAAGATGCTGAACTCCCACAAGGCCGCCAATGGCTTGAGTCTTGGACCTGGCAGCTTGAAAAACTTACCAGGAACATGTGCATGTGTGCCCAAAATCCCAAGAGAAGATTGGAGAAGGGACTGGCCAATACCCCTGGAGCATGATGTCTCACATTCCCTTTCTCTGTCTCTCTCTAGGAAGTGCATGCACCCTATGGAGAAAACCAAATACATACATACCTACATATGTACCTACATACATACATACATAAATAAAGAGTTGCCTGTGAGGCCCATGATTGCACAAATGGGTCGGTGCCTTTGTAAGCTGTCTGAGGCCACATGGGATGCCTGGGTTCCATTCCATGTCCAACCTCAACAGGCAGAGTGTAGGTAGTCCTAGTTAGCTGGGAAGCTAGGGCAGGAGGATTGAGAAACATGGCTGTACCCTGGCAAAACTTCCTTTCTCTCCCTCTCCCATGTGTTCTTACTTTACCAAAGAGGAGAAGGAAGAAGGAAGAAAGAGGAAGAAGGAGAAGGAGGAAAAAGAAAAAAAGAAAAGGAGAAGAAGTTGCCTATGAACTGAGGCCTAGGGACACAGAACCATCAGGCCACCTATTACCAAGTACTTCTGAAGTTCTAGTTGAGGCGCGTAGAAGCACTTTCAGACTTTTTGGGAATGGAAACTGATAGAATGGCCAGTACTTTTTAGTCTTGATAGTGCTTAGGATATAGTTAGTGGTAGATATAGCTATTATAAAAATATATTATAAATATGTAGAATATTGACACCTGTTTTTAACATAAAAATGAAGAATTATGTCCATTAAAATAAAGGTTTTGAGTTTCTCCCAGGATTTTCCAATACTTTAGCCTCAATAGTCATACGTAGCACATGAAGTGACCTAGGTGTTGTACATATATATCAAACAAAATGCTTTTAATGTTTATATAAAATTTGTACATCTACCAAAATTTTGAAAATCAAAGGACCAGTATATCTGGCTGTCTCTGTTGCATATATAAATATGCTATGTCACTACCCATGTATTTTATTTTAAAATTAAGGAGGCCATTAAGCACAAACATGGGATTTCAGAGATAAAAGTGATCTTGGAGATAATGCTGTTTTACTCTACGAATAAATTAAATAAATGTAGAAACTGAGGCTCAGAGAAACTAAATATCATTTTCAAAAACCCAACACTATTTTGAAACTATAGTTTCCTTTAAATTCTAAAACACACTGCAAAACACATATCCAAAGGCTTTTAAGAAAAAAATTACACTAAATGTGCATTTCACTTTTGAAATGCATCCTAGTTTTCACAGTCTTAAAACCTGAAAAAACATGCATGTTAGGAGCAAGGAAATGTACTCTTCCAAAAGTAGGTATTCTTTAACAGAGTTGTTTAACTCAAACTTACTCTCTTCACGACATACACAAGCAAAAAAATTCGAACATTTTTATATGGTACGCTGGGACATATAGCGTGAGGTGGCCAGTCCTCTGAACCCCAGCAGGCTGAGATAACCACATTGGTCGGAAAGTTCCGGTTTAAACCAGTATATGATACTGGATTTTCTCTTTTTTTTTGGGGGGGGGGGGGGAGTTTTTTGTTATAG
>NW_006159543.1:1331705-1343420 GCF_000334495.1 Tupaia belangeri chinensis | reverse complement strand
CAGGTGGTGGTTATTGTCAGAATTTAGTACTTGTGGTGCAGTCAGGTGGTGGTTATGGGTGCGGGACTCCCACATTGTTGACCGTGGTTTGAGTCTCAGAACCTGGTAACTTGCTTTCTCACTTTCCTTCTCTCTCAATCTCTCTCACTATGTCCATCTCTGGTCAAATTTTTAAAAAAAGTAAGTAAATAAAGTTAAAAAAATAATTATTTTAAAGGAATTTAGCACTTTCATATTTCTTAACCATAAGGTGCTTTAAAATCATCTTACATTAGTTTAAATAGATATTTAGATAAGTAAATATAACTATAAAAACATGAAAGAAAGACTAATTGTAGACATATGTCAACTCTTAAATTCAATTTTCTCAAGGCTGTATTTTCTTCCTGCATTTCAATATGGTCTTTTCCAGTTGTCTTCCAGTACTTCATTTGCTTTGTATCTGTTTCCACCAACAAAATAGTTGATATACAGTAAATATTGCTTACTCTGATTCCTTTTGGTCCTGGTGGTCCTGGAATTCCATCATCACCCTGAAAAATATAATAGATTTAGTTCTTTTTCCTTCAAAAAGAGTCTCTAAGTAACTAACTTTCTGTTATAAGAACATAAATATTTGTGAACCTTTGTGGAAGTTAGTGAGAAACATATATTCAAGAAATGTATTTATTATTGAGCTACAAGGACTGAGGTGACTTGGATGACCAAAAAAGAGAGCAAGGAGGAAAGAAAGAGACTTTATTTACTGGGAAGAAAAGTGTTGACATGTAGAAGAAACATTGTACCTATAAAGTTAATTATGAATCATAAAAGAAAGCAAAGCAAATGTTTTTTTTCATTTAATGCATAAATGAAAAAGCTAAGAATATGGGCAGTTTCCATATTATGTCAGTCTGTTTTGTCATGCTGGTAATAAACAGCATCATTCCTGGGTCCAAATGCATGCTGTTTTTAACTTTACTATTTAAATCCTTCACTTTGTTTTATAAGACGGTTTCTATTAACAGCATCAGAAGAAATGAGAAAGACAATAAACTTTCCTTTATAGCTTCTGCTTGTGAATTCCATGCAAAAGAGGCTATCCAGGTGTGATGATCCACTTACCCCAAGTCACAACTACCTTACTGAGCACTGAAAATTTTGCCAACTGTTTTTATTAACTATTTTCTTTTTTAAAAAAGGGAATAAAACCTAATTCTGTTCCAGAAAAAAGAATTTCAAAGGAATATAGTTAGTAGGCCACTGCCTGAGGCTTTAGATAGCTTTTATTAAACTGGGACACCTTGCTTTCTGCAAGTGGTTTCCAAGTCCCTCAACTCACAACCCTAGAAGCTCCATTGAAGGTCCCTCAAGGCCTATGTTACAGTTCTCCTTCAATCACAGCAGTTCTATTTGTGTGTGTGTGTGTGTGTGTGTGTGTGCTTTGCGGGGGGGGAAGGGGTCAGGGAGGCACCAGTGAGGTAGGGTGGGGAGGGCTTCCAGGTAATGAAGAAAGGGTTAACTGGTATGTTTCCTATCACTGCTGTAACGAATAACACAAACTTAGTGGTGTAAAACAGAAATAAATTATCTCAGTGGCAGAACTATGCTACTTTCTGGAGGTATAGAGGACTGGGGGAATCCATTTCTTTTCCTTTTCCAGCTTCTAAAGCCACCAAGCACTGCTTGGCTCATGGTCCTCTTCCCTGTTCAATGCCAGCAATAGCTGAATGAATCTCTCACGTCACATCACTCTGATACTGGCTCTTCTGCCTCCCTCTCCCACATGTAAAGGAAGGACCCTTATGATTATACTGCACCCACACATATATAATCCCAAATAATCTTCCCAGTTTAAGGTCAGTTGGTAAGCAACTTTAACTTCACCTGCAACTTTAATTTTCCTTTCCTGTATAACCTAACACACTCATAGCATTTTGGGGTGGTCATTTTCAGCTTATTTTAAAAAGTTTAATAATCTTATCTTTTCACAACAGATGCATTTCAAAGGAGGTTAAAGCAGATCAAATTATATTTAAAAACAACTATAACTTTTGTTTATTGAATCCTTGTGTGCCTTCCTACTAATGGCAGAAGACAAGAATGCCTTAATTATTGTAAATGCTGTACTAATCAACATGGTTAAATATAAGAAATAAATAAGAGATATAAAAATTAAAAGGAATGAGATAAAACTACCACTATTTTCATGTGATATGACTGTATACCTAGGAAACCCAAGATAATAAAATGAAAAAAAATAGTATAATCAATAATTGTATATCACATTAATATTGAGAAATCAACAGCCTTCATATACTAACAACTACCAGTTAGATGCCATAAAAAACATAATGGAAAAAATATCCAATTTACAACAGAAAAATAAAGATTAAATATTTAGTAATGAACAGGAAATATACAATATTCACAAAAAGAAAAATTTTCAACATTTTTGAAGTTCATAAAGGAATACTTGATCAAACATACAGGCATTCCATGTTCTTAGATGATAGAAGTCAATATTTAAAAAGTTAATCATCTTTAAATTTATTTATAAATTTGATACAATAAAAACAGAAACTACACAAGTTTTTTAAAGATTATTTATTTAGTTCTCCTTCAAGCAAGAGAGAAAGAGAGATAGATTATCCCCTAGAGGATCTTGACCCTCCAATCCACCCTTAGCCTTCTGTCATCCCTGGATCATGGGCAATTCTGTACCTCATATACTCAGGGAGGTCTCCAGACTTCAACTTGAAACATTCCCATGTGGGATTGCTTCTTAGAGTGTCCTATTTTTACCCCTGTGCCACCATCTGGCCCTGAGTTCTAGTTTCTTTTTTTTTTTTAACTAGACAAGGTAACTCTAAAGTTCATATGGAAAAATAAATAATACTGAGAAAAATTCTGTAAAAAATAGAGCATTATGGGGACTCTAGCATTATATGATATAAAAATTACTGAGGCACAAAGTCTCAGTAACTGAAATAGTATGATTCTGACATTTGAATAAGCAGTCCACTGGAATGCCAAGTCCACATATTCATGTGAATTTGGCATATAATAAAAATGGCACTGCAAATCAGTAAGGAAAATAACATTGAGACACACTTGAAAACTACCTGGAAAAAAACAAAAAAGTAGATCTTACATTACAAGCTTTACACTAGTATAAATTCTGCATAAATAAAATATTTACATGTAAAAAATGAAATAATTAAAATACTAGAAGAAAAAGTGTGAGAATTAGGAAATAATCTTATAGTGAGAAAGGCATTTCCTACTTGAAATCTACAAACCATAAAGAAAAAGATGTTTGAAAAACACAACAGAAGGGCCGGCAGGTGGTGTGGTGGATAAGGGCACTGGGTTCCCACATGGCTGGCCATGGTTCGAGTCCCAGACCCGGTAGCTTGCTTTCTCGCTTTCCTTTTCTCTCTCTCTCTCTCTGTCTCTGTCTGGTCAAATTAAAAACAATAATAACAAATAATATTAAATAAATAATTCTTTTTAAAAAAGAAAAACACAACAGTGACACATGAATGCACCTACATACAACCAGAAAAGATAAATGATACAACTAGGGGAAAATAATTGCAACTTGCAATACATTAAACGGCTGATGTCCCTAATATATGAATAGCTCGTTGCAACATGAAAACATCAGAAATCCAGTAGAAAATAGATAAGTAATATGAATAGACATATCAGAGAAAATGCAACTTAAGAAAAACATAATCTCATGAAGAGAAATGCAAATTAAAAGTACACTGAGAAATCATTTTTCATTTACCAGATTAACAAAAATCCAAAAGTTTCATTAATAGTGTTGGTGAAACTATAGGGGAAAAGATCTTCTAGTATACTGAGGAACCGAGAATAAATCATACAACTTTGGTGGTAGAGGGGCATCAGAGTATTTTTAAAAAAAACAAACATAAATTCATGTATTCTCTGATCCAGTGATACTCCTTCTGGTAATCTATCTTACGGAATTAGTACTTTATTGCTGAACAGGTATCTAATCAAACATATGTATATCTTATACACTGTTTGTAGTAGCAAAAAAAAAAATAGAAAACCATGCCCCTGATCATCATAAAGGACTGATTTAATAAATTACCGTTAAGATTCATAATAAAGAGACCAACAGATGGCGTAATGACTATGTCCCTGGACTCCCATGCAGTCAACCGTGGTTCGAGTCCTGGACCTGGTGGCTTAAACTCATGACAGGCACATGTGCATGCATGCCCAAGATCCCGAGAGGAGAGTGGAAGAGAAAGGATTATAACATGGCCATCCCCCCTGGGGAGTGATTTCTCACTTTCTGTCTCTCTATCTCTCTCTGTTCTGGCAAGCACACATGCCCGATAGCAAAAACCTCTACCAAAAAAAGAAAAAAGATTCACAATAAAATAAAATGTAGTTATAAAAATTAATATGGATGTTCTGTGTATGATATGGAATATCTATTACATAACATATATTAAGTATAAGACAAAGGTCAAATGGTGAGGTTAAGTATGCTACTAATTTATAAACAAAGGGATAAAAGTATGTGTCACAACTGTGACTAATGAACACAGGTGATATTTCTTTTCATTGTATGTCTTCTTTTGTTAATTTATTTTATTTAATGTTTTTAAAATTTTTTTGAAGAGGTTTTTGCTATAGGGTGTGTGCACTTACCAGATAGACAGAGAGAGACAGAGAGACAGAAAGTGAGAAATCACCCCCAGAGGGGATGGCCACGCCG
Source organism: Tupaia belangeri chinensis (assembly GCF_000334495.1). NCBI lineage: Eukaryota > Metazoa > Chordata > Mammalia > Scandentia > Tupaiidae > Tupaia > Tupaia belangeri. The sequence goes on along the minus strand of NW_006159543.1, from coordinate 1,338,679 downwards.
CAATCCCTTCTCCTCCATTCTCCTCTTGGGATCTTGGGCACGCACGCACACATGCCCGGCGGGAGTTTTAAGCCACCATGTCCAGGACGCGAACTGCAGTCGACTACATGGGAGTCCAGCGACATAGCCATTACGCTAACTGCTGGTCCCTGTTAATTTATTTTGAATGAAAAACACTCAATGTCTATTTAAAATTAACTAAATTTTATTTCTTAGAATAAAAAAGCTCCTTTGAAAATTGCATATAACTAAGGGTATTTCAAAAGGTTCATGAAAAAAAGAATTAAAGTACAAGTTTATTTTGGTGCAAAACAATTTTGAAATCCATGTATATTTTTTCCTAGTATGTGTGTTAACATATACACATATACCAAAATACTCAATCACATAATAAGTATCGATTCAGCTGTGTTGGAAAACTCGAAGTCATATGTACAAAGTACTTCAAATTCAGGATTTTAAACATTTATAAAGTAGTTTATTATCTCACTTTACAGACACTGAAATGAAATCACAGCAAAAGAGTGGACTGCTTTCTAAACTTAAATTGCATAAAAGCAAGCACACCTTTATATACTATCACACTATTGTGGAACAGTCCCAATTTATACTAAGTTATTTCAAACAAATTATAATGTAGTTAACTTTTTTCAATTGAACAGTTTATTAAAACTGCCATCTCTTAGCAAGTACAGTGTGTAAGAAACAGCTCCTAATCCTAAGTAAACTCAGATACAAGAAATTTTTAGTGATTACAAGGTAAATTTTAAAAATGTTTTTAAAAATGATGCTGAAGCTAACTTTGGAAGAATACACAGATTGTAACAGTTAAAATATGCTTTAAAAACAATTTTAAAAAGCAACATCCACAAACAACTCCCCAACTTCCCCTCCCACCAATGTAATATTTTTTATGGTTTCATTTAATTTCTATTACAAATAAATCATTTCCATAACATGGCTGAAATTTAATCTCAGTCGATTGGAGCGCCCACTTGATTCTCACAAGATAATGCCCAAGTTTTAGAGAGCTGAAGTAGTTACAATTTGTTACTGAGTAGGACAGTCTAGTTCAAGCTAGAATTCATTAAGACATCCCATGCCAATAGTCTGAATGGATTGGTGCTAAATTAGTGCTCAATTCCATCCACCTATTCTTTCAGTTCTCTCTGTTATACTTTTGTGCCACCCTGAGTACACAGAAAATCCTTCTCCAATTCTTGAGTGGGCAGGTGGCATGGTGGTTAAGGGTGCTGGACTCCTACACAGCTGAATGCGGTTTGAGTCCCGGACCTGGCAACTTGCTTTCTCACTTTCCCTCTCTCTCCCATTGTGTCCCTATCCTTTATGGTTAAATTAAAATAAATAAGGGAACCAGCAGTTAGCGTAATGGCTATGTCGCTGGACTACCACGTAGTCGACCGTGGTTTGCATCCCAGACTCGGTGGCTTAAAACTCATGCCGGGCGTGTGTGCGTGCGTGCCCAATATCCCAAGAGGAGAATGTAGGAGAAGGGATTGTGGCATGACCATCCCCCCCTGGGGGGTGATTTCTCGCTTTCTGTCTCTATGTCTCTCTCTGCCTGTCTGGCGAGCGCACGCGCCCTATAGAAAAAACCTCTGAATAAAATAAAATAAATAAATAAAGTTAAATCAAATAATTCTAAAAAAATCGTTCTCCCATTTTTGCGTGTCATTAGACACAGGAAATGTCCCTTCCAACTAGTGAGACAAGTTTGGGATCTATGAGACCAGGAATGGAGGATTGTGGGTATGGATATAATCTCTCTTCTTTTTCTCCCACAGAATAGCTTCTATGACTTCCACCTCACCAAATTAATTGATAGACCTGTCTCAGGTAATTGCCACCACTCTGAATTTGAAAAAATTCTCAATTTGTCATGCACCATCCAACCCTGCAGATAAATGCTGTGCTGCTGAATATTACAAATGAATATTTCTCTAAACACAGACCATTTTATTACCTGAGGTACTCCAATTTTATTACTCTGGATCTGATGCATCCCTGCATCTGGGCTCTGACACCACAGGAACAAAACATCTCAGATGCCAACTAGATCCTATCCAACATGGGAATAACTGAGTAATGAGACATGGAATCTGCCATTTTGGCTTTGATAGTGGTGATTTTTCCTCTACTATATCTGTTCCTACTTACACAAAATTTCCAATTCCACTTAAGGACTTGGCTCATGAGAAGGGACTTCTGGCTGGTTGACTCCCATGGTAATCAAGTACTCTTGGATTCCTAGCCCAGAACTGTGAGCAATCCTCACCTGGTGTGTGTGTGTGTGTGTGTGTGTGTGTATATATATATATATATACAGGCCTTCAATACTCCTACTAATGTAACATGCATCATGCATATACGGGGCATGGATAAAGACATTCTCAAATATTCAAAACAGTCTTTCCCAATAACCATATCACTCTATATACAGTAAAATGGGAACTCCAAAACCAGATAATCTCCAGTTACTCAGGAGAATCACCAAGTGGCATTACTGACTCTCCATTCATACATGCACTCCAGGCAACTGTTTCCACTGTCAGGGTCATTCAATCAGAAAAGATTGTGTGCAACCTGTCTTTGACCCTTGATAAGATCATTAATACCACTTAATCTTTAGAAACACAACAGACTAGCCTCAATTCCTTTGCCCAAGTACTGCTGGATGTCAATATAGCCCTTGACTTACTGCTGGATAACTAAAGAGGGATCTGTGCAATTGCCAGTACCTTATGGTGCACCTGATTCACTGAAACTGCTAAAGCAGAACAATCTATACTAAGACTTAAGAAAAAAGCCTCCTGTGGTTGGCCTGCCCCATAGACTGGTGGTTAAGGGAAGCTGAATCCCACATGGCTGACAACAGTCTGAATCCTGACCACAGTAGCTTGAAAAACACATTGGGCATATGTGCATGCAAGTCCAAAATCCTGACAAGACAAAGAGATAAAGAAGGAAGACCACTCCCCATTGGGGGGTGGGGGAGGGAGAGGTGCTTTCTCAGTCTCCCTGTCTCTCTCTGGTGAACACACACATCATCTGGCACTTAACAAAAAAAAAAAAGGAAAGAAACAAAAGCCTCCTGGCTCTCTGAAGTAGATCGGGTAGGTTATGGGACATCTATTTCTGGTTTGGCAATAGTTGGGGCTTATGGTTACATTCAATTCTTCAAGAACGCCTTCTCATTCTTCTTGGAATAATATGGTCTAAGATTATTGCCCAATTTTTGCCATGGTCTATTAAAGTCCAACCCATTCAGGTCCTTGATGGGAAAGCTTATGTTTCTCACTCAGGACCTTAAAAATTAAGGGGTAGAACTAAGGAGTCTGGCTCCTATCTAAACACCTCAGTGCTATTTTTCAGGCCCAGCCAAAGGCTTCATGATATACTTCATGGGAGACAGTTACCACCCTCACACCACACTTGGTGCACAGATAATGCCCTGAGGTCTCTGAACAAATGTATATTCAAGGATTCAGGCTTCCCCTGGCTGACCAGGCTTTTATGCATATCTGCAACTAAAGGCCTCATAATCTGGAGCCCTTCCGTGAATACTTTCCTATGGGAAGAGGGGGAAACCTTGAAGACACTTTTTCTGTGCTCTGACTCAGTACTTTCACTCCTAGCCTTTCTTCTCCATCATACTACCCTAGCCCAGGTCCACACAACTTCAGAAGCTTTTGCTCTGAGTTCCTTATCTTAAACAAGTTCTAACATCTGTGCTGATACATCTGACCCTTGCTGTTACTGTGCCATGAGGAAAAAATGGAATGGTGGGAGAATAGATGCTTTCTCCAGTTTAATTTTTCGCTTATATTCAATAATATTGAACTAAGTAAGAAAAGACTTCACCATTCCTTTCAGTTTTATGCTTTTTGTGTTATCAGCTACTCTGACATCTGGCAATTAAGCTCTCACCAGCTCAGCTGAGCTCCTCAAAGAACTTAAATTTTCAAGGATCCCAATAACTACATAACATTAACAGCATTTTCCAAAAGTATCTGAATATAGCACTAATATGCAATTAAAAAACAAATCAAGTAAAGCAGCTCCAGAAGTTGGGCTGCACTGTTAAGGTGCTATGTTCCTCAGGTTGGAACCACATGGGAGGCCTGGATTTGGTTCCTGGTCCAACCTAAAACCCAGGTGCAGTGGCACACACCTGTAATCTGAGCAACACAAGAGAATGAGGCAGGAGGATTGCAACAGGTGAACCTGTCTAAAAATAAATAGTCTAACTACTCTTACATTGTTTTATTTAAATATTATTTTCCAGGTATGATTCAGTAACTTTTTAGTTGATTGACACCTAAGCTCCACCTTTAAGGTGACTGACTTCCTCTGGCATTACTGGTTGGCAACTTGACACATACCTTTTGTCCCCGAGGCCCTGGAGGTCCTTCTGGACCTGGAAATCCTGGCAAACCTGGATGGCCTTCCAAACCAGGAAATCCTCTCTCTCCCTGCAATTGAACAAGAATAAAAAGTAAGATTATTTGTGAATTTTCAAGCCCAGGCATGACTGAGAATAAAAAGATCAAATGGTTATCTAGACAAAACTAACTTGATTTAATGATACTAAATTTACATTATGTACTAACATGGAGAACCCTCTAAGATGTATGGAGAAAAATACAAACCATCTGAATGTACACCAAATACAGTAATATAAACTTGATTTTCTGTGAAAGTAGAAAAGCATACAAACAATGAAGTGGGATTTAAACATCAAGATTTTAACAGGGAAGATGTCAAAAAGTCCAGGAAATCAGGTCTGTGAGGATTACATGAAAGAAGTAAAGGGCAAGAATGAGGAATAAAAGGAAACCATTAAAGAATCTTCCAGATTTGTTGTATGGTAAAAGAGTTGCAGGATTATCTAGAATGGAAAACCATTAGCAGATTGAAATTAATTAGCCAGAAAAAGACTTTCAAACATCAAAACTTATGTAACTATTTTCTGGTTGTAAAATTAATAAGAAAATGAAAATACTGGTTCACTATAGAAAACAAGAAAAAATATAAAGAAAACATCACCAGCAATTCTTCTACTCAGAACAATTATTTGAATTTTTACTCATGTCTTCAGTTACAACCACGGCACTTACTAACACTAGCACAGAAGGGCTCTCCACCTAACAAGTGAGGGCCTACCATATCTTATCAGCATCATTACAGAATGGTTGCCTAATGTGAGTATATCTACATCCAGAAAGGTAGGGACAGTAGAGTCAAAACCTGAATTAATGTTATTTGGATCAATGTGTTAGGGTTAGTTAATTTGCATATAGCCAATCGCAGTAAAGGTGTGAATTCCTTTTTTTGAGAGAGAGAGAGATTTTTGCTATAGCGCATGTGCACTTGCTGGAGAGGCAGGGAGAGACAGGAAGAGACAGAGAGACAAAAAGTGAGAAATCAACCCCTGGGGGATGGCCATGCTACAATCCCTTTTTGTCCATTCTCCTCTCAGGATTTTGGGAACAACGCACATGTGCCTGGCATGAGTTTTAAGCCATTGGGTCTGGAACTCAATCCACCATCAACTATGTGGGAGTCCAGTGATATAACCATTACACCATCTGCTGGTCCCAAGATGTAAATTCTAATACACCCAAGGGATCCAATCACAGACAGAGAATTCTCCATTATTACATTTTAAGAGTCTCAGGAACTCATAGCTCCAAGGCACATACTTCCAACTGCAGGGCTATAGGAAATTTCTTTACTTCCATAGACTTGATTGCAATCTCTGATGAGGCAAGGTTCTGGGAAACCTCTTACCATATTCTACCCACAGTGACAGCCTGGACAACAACTGAGAAAGACATAGTATCCATATCTATGAGACAACTGACTAATGGCCACTGAAGACACATACCCTAGATGTTAAGGTACAATTCATTTTATTCCTAACTCCAAAGTGCATATATGTAGCATATGTGTATTGTAAATATTAGATTTAGTATAAAGAGCTTAGATAATGTTGAATTAAATAGTTCCTCATGATGAATTATCTTAAAATGAATACTTCGAAAAAATCTACTTTTGGGTGCCAGCAGGTGGTGTAGTGGTTGACGTGCTAGACTACCACATGGCCAACCACAGTTTGAGTCTCAGACCAGATGAGTTGCTTTCTCATTTCCTTCTTTGTCTCTCTCCCTTTGGCCAAATTAAAATAAACAAATAAATAAAATTCAATAAATAATTCCTTAAAAACTGTGGAGAACTATATGGAGATTTCTTAAAGATCTACAAATAGAACTACCACATAATCCAGAAATTCCACTCCTGGGTATCTACTCAAAGGATAGGATAATTTTCAGTCATAAAAGTGCTTGCACATCTGTTTATTGTAGCATTATTCACAATTGCTAAGACACGAGAACAGTCCAAATGTCCATGAACAAATGAATGGATTGAAAAAGTATGGTACATATACTCTATGGAATACTATTCAGCCATAAAAAAAAACCAAGACCCTGGCATTTCATTGAAAGTAGATGAATATGGGGAGCCGGCCAGCAGTTACAGACACCAGGCGGACTGAGGCTGCAGGCCCGACCCTTCCAAACCTCCTCGCATCACCACCTTTCTTCCTCCTTGGACCCCAGGTTGGTTGCCTGGGACTTTAAGGCAAACCCCCACCCCACCCCACCCACAATCCGGATCGAGCCGGCCAGCAGTTCCGGACACCAGGCGGACTGAGGCTGCAGACCTGACCAACCTGGTACTGTCACCCATTGTCTGATCCTTTTCCACTAGCCTTTGGACTGTTTGAATTTTGGTGATTTGAGTAGCATGTGGCATGCAATGCGTGCCGCGTGATTTCCATTTTCCATTTTGTTTTTCATTGCTCTTGGAGTGTTGCTTATTAGGTCAGTTGAAGGCTCATCACTCCTTAAAAACAGTGAGGACTTTGGGCCATCCAGGGCTAGTGGCAACAG
>NW_006159543.1:1323850-1326548 GCF_000334495.1 Tupaia belangeri chinensis | reverse complement strand
CATAGAAAAGATATCGAATGTTGAAGTGGGGAGATTAATGTCTTTGTACTGACTGACTTGCATGGCCTTCCCTTTTGAAAAAGCAATGTAATACACTGTAAAGTTATATGTAATCCAATGTAATATAAAGAAGATTATGATGATAATAAAAAATTTTTAAAAATTTTAGAAAAAGAAAGTGGATGAATATGGAAGATTTACTGCTGAGTGAAGCAAGCTAGGCAATGAAAGAGAGACACTGTATGTCTCACTTAATATATACCAACTGTCCACACTCTATGGTGGAAACTGAAAGATTAGAGGCTATAGAAACATGGAAAATGGTTACAGATACTGGAGACAGAATGGAAAGAGGGTGGGAAAAGAGGGAGAGTGAGAGGAAAGTAATGAAAGAGAAAACAGAGAGGCAAGAGATTTATGGAACACAGAAATGGATGATTGTCTGTTGATGATTACATGTATAGTATTCTCAACTGGATTGGTATGAAGCGTATTCATGTTGGGTAAATTCACTTTACAAGCTGTAGTGATGTATAGTGACTGAATGTATAAAATAAATTAAAATTTTAAAAAAGAGAAAAAATCAGGGTAACTCAAAAATCAGATAAAGGATAGCCAGGTCATACTACCCTATCAGGGACTAGCCAGAAAAGGCCTATAGATAGCCACTTCACATGCTGTTGACCTGCTTAGGCTTCTGCCATAATATTTGTGGACCTCACCAAACCTTGTATTTAATATCCTTTTTACACTAGGATTGTGGTTTATCAGGACAATCATGAGGAGAGAATGTATTAGTTATTGCCATTGTAAGTATTTTAGAATGTGAGACTCAGTATCTTATTCATAAAATAGTGTACTTCTCCTTAAAGCAGGCACTTCACAGAGAATATGCTTGTAACATGCTGTCATACGTGCTACTTATTTGTGCACTTAGCTGTAACATCCTAGGCGCTGTAAGCCAGAGCACTAACATGTTTAATTTTATTATTTGATACAATATGTTCTGTATAACTGGGCTCAAGATTAAGATGTCAATGCTGTCTTTCACCAGGCTTACCACCAGGCTATTTGAGTGGTCTTCAATGAAGCATTTAAGGCCATCTATAGTTCTCAAAGTGCAGTACACTTTTATGAGTAATACACAGACTAAAGCTTGGGGCTGTTTAAAAAGAGTGGGTTTGTGGTGGGTATCAGCTCTGTGTTGATGGCAACTTGTCAATGTTCCAACTAGAAGTGAGATCCAGAGGAAAGGACAATGTACAGAATGTAAGCTAAAGGGGCTGATCAATGGAAAACCCCAAGGCTTTCTAGGAGAAATTATACAAGCTATCACTAGAAGCATACAATAAATATTTTGGTTGAAGGCTAGAAAGAAAAAAAAAAACTACTTCTGGTCAGTTTCCACTTATTGTCAATGAAGAAATTTTATTCACTTAATGATAGGTTAAAACATTCCTGTGGTTTTGACAGTAATTTTTATTAACATATTACTATGCTTTCTATTTTCTAGAAATATATCCATTTGTTGTTTTAGCCACAAAATGAGTATTTAGTATTCATTAACCTCAAACCAATTATTTTGAAGGGAATAGGAGATGAAGGGAGAAATTAAAATTTTCAAAATTTCTAGAGCTGTATTGCCTTAAATCATTACATAGCCCATTACTGGCAGAGCCAGTAGTAGAAATCTGATCACAAGTTCTAGTCAGAAAGGAAGAAGGAAAAAAATCTAGTTCGAGCAGATTTCCGTAAGTGGAAAACAGCTACATTTTGGGATCTCAGCTGGTATTTAGAGCATTCTGCTGCCAAAACTTTAGGATAATACTTGAAAGCTGTATTTTCTCAGAAGCGAAACTGCTATCTGAGCTACAGACATGAGGGAAATAAACTAGAAATTGAAAAGTGGAGTGTGCCAAAAGCTTAATTTTGTTGGTATTATAAAACCACACACCTAGTATGATATGAGGGTAATTCAGAAACTTCATGGAAAAATGGAATTATGGTACAAGTTCATTTTGGTGCAAAAAATTCAAATTCATGCATAGTGTTTTTTCATAATATGTATTTTATGAACTTTTTGAAAAACCTCACCCCATATAACCCTAAAATCTCCTCACACCATAGTCAAATAATGTTTTGGTCCTATCTAGCTGACGGATCAGTATTACAGTAAAGAAGGTAGAAAGACAGTCCTATAAAGCAGAAAAAAAGGGTTGAAAAAGTAACCTTAAGCCTTTGAAAGTATAAACTAAAGCTTTGTATGAGGAGTGCATGGGAGTAAGGTCTTCTACCTAATTCCTAATACAGATGGTAAGGAAGATTGGCACTAGTCATGTTCCAACTCTTCACTATCTGTTATTAGGCACTCATTTAATCCTTCCAACTACTCTAAAATGTTACTATCACCCACAAACAGAAAATGGCATGATGTGTTATCTATTTCTGGAGGTCCAATTTTTTTCTGAGCTTTTGCCCAAAACTCAGAAAAAATAAGAGTTAGGATTAGGAGAAATTATACAAAGGATGATTTTTTGTGTATGTGAGATAAAGCTAGTTCATGCTGCCTGTCCATGTTCAGGTTAAAATAAAATCATTCTTACCTTCCTTTGTGAAATAATATTCCTCTCCCCCTGCCTATCCCTCAAATATTGGTATTACTCTGGACTTCTGTTTTGACCTTCTTCTTTTCTCTTTC
>NW_006159543.1:1320507-1323839 GCF_000334495.1 Tupaia belangeri chinensis | reverse complement strand
CAAATGTCAACACTTTCTTTCCAAAAGCTAGGCTCCCATAGTCAACTGTCTTAAACATTTCCATCTGAATATCCCATAGCCACCTAAAACTCAACAATAGCTAACATGTATTGAGTGTTTTCTTTGTGCCAGAGATCATTCTAAACTCTACAAGTTTACCTTCCCAACGACAATATGAGGTAGATACTATTATTACTTCCAGTTTATGTATGAAGAATCAGGACAAAGAACAGTTCTGTAATTTTTCTAACAGTACCTTAATATAAACATTAAAATTTAGGATCTTTGTACCATCTTCCCTATTCTAAGAAATAGTGAAACCTGTCTACTCCAATCAGAAATTTGTAATAACCTTGACTTCACTCTCTCTATAAACCCTTCATGTAATTAACCATGTCTTTTTCAATCTTGGGCATGCATCACACCCACCCAAAGTGTTTCACAAACCCCAGACCCAAGACTTGAACAATGTTCATGTTGAGTGTTTGGGATCCAGTTGTCTCAACCACAGGCTTGACCCCAATCTTGAATTCTTAGTGCCCAAAGAACAAATACACAGTAAATATTCATGCAATAAATGAAGTTCTTTAATGAATTACAAAAAATTTATGGCACAGGCTTTTGCCCAAAACTCAGAAAAAATAAGAGTTAGGGTTAGGAGAAATTACACAAAAGATGATTTTGTGTGTGTGTGATAAAGCTAGTTTATAAAGCATAAACTAGTATTAAGAAAGCCAACAGACTGTTACTAAGAAGTAGGCCTTAGTTTGTGAATTAAAGACACCATCAAAATGTTTCCATTATATAAGAATGGCACTTTGTAATCAAAAGTAAGGAAGTTGCATAATTATGTGAATGAAAAAAAAATTTAATTTGCTAGAGGGTATGTGTGTTCACAGAGAGAGAAAGAGAAAGTGAGAAAGCACTCCTCCCACAGAGGATGACCGTATTGAAATCCTTTCTCCATTTTTCCTTTTGAGATTTTGTTATGCACACACATGTGCCCAGAATGTTTTTCAAGCTGCCAAGTCTGGGATTCAAATCATGTCGTCAACTATGTGGGATCCAGCTGCCTTAACCACCATGCCATCAACTGGCTCTTTCAAGGAAAATATGAGGAAAATGCTAGATTTCTGAAGACAGGAGAAACAAAAATTAGGACAAACTGTTTTAATAACAATAATAAAATTATTTTATATTATAATTGTAAAAATTATGTGAACATATCCACAAGGCAAGACCCTTAATGAACAGATGAAAACAATTATTAAATTGATGATACAATTATGTGCAAACTTGTCTTCTTTTTGTGTAATTTCTATTTTGTATTTGTAATGATATAGCACAAAAATGTATTTTATATAGTATAATTTGGAGAACAATAACATGAATCTTTAACAAATTTCTACATGGAGACACTCTGAGTCAAAAGATCTAAAACTTTAGCTTGAAGATCTAAAATTTTATCTTGCATCAGAACCACCTGGAGAATTTGTTAAAACACTAATTACCTGGTCCTACCACCAGTGTTGGATTGAGGAGGACAGCTATGGAACCTGAGAATCTGCATTTCTAACCAGCTCCCAGTACATGCTGATCAAACCAATAGAGAGGCACATTTGTTTACATCACGTCCGATCATGACACAGATTTTAGATTAAGCATTAGTTAACTTCTTGTTCTCATCAGGAGTCTGGCAAATTTTGTTTGCTTTTAGCAGCATGATGAACTTGGACACATTCCTTCAGTGAAATCTAGATTTTTAAATTATACCATGTTAAATTCACTTCCTAAAAGCAGTTTTATTTAGGTAAACTTAACATACAATAAATTATATATAGGAAAAGTATACAATTTGACAAGTTTTGACATTTTATATATATATATATATATATGCACACACTATCAGCACAATCAGAATAATAAGCCCATCTATCACTCAGAAAGGTCCTCTTATGCCCATATTTTCCTCATGCCTTGACCCATCTCCACCTCTCCCACCTCAGGCAATGACTGATCTGTTTTCTGTCACTATAGATTAATTCACATTTTCTACAATTTTATAAAAATGGAATCATGTCTGGAGGGAGACATATCTAAGTATGGGTGACATATGTATGGATGCACATAATCCCTGCTGACTTAAGCTTAGAATGGATGGTGGTGTGAGGACCCTGTGAGGGTCCTATATCTGTTTCTCTCTCTTTCTCATAAATAGAATACATATATCAATTTTTTTAAAAAAAAGAACGTGCCAAACTTTTCCAAAGTGTCTGCATTGTTTTACACTTACACTACCAATCTTTAACAGTTCCAGTTGGTCCATATCCTCAACTGTACTATAGCTAATATTTAAATATTCTAATAGGTGTATCTCATTGTGGCTTTATTTTGCATTTCCCTAATGTTAGGAATCGTTTCATGTGCATATTGGTCATACTTACTTTTAAGAAGTTTCTTAAACTCTTTTGCCAATTTGTCTCCAATTTAATTTTATATGGGGGTGTTGGTTTTATTGGGTCATTGGAAAAATCATGATGTAGTTTTTTAAGTTTTTCTGTGCAAAAAATGCATCATGACTTCTCTGATGACCTAATATTATTAACCTTTTAGAATTCTTATATACTCTGAATACATGTATTTTATCAGATATGTGATTTGCAAATGTTTTCCTAGACTGTGGGTTATCTTTTCATCCTTTTAACTACATATTTAGAGAATAAGTTCTGATTTTTGATGAACTACAATTTAGGGTTTTTTTTTTTTTTGAGAGATTTTTGCTATAGGGAAAGTATACTCACCAAAGGGACAGAGAAAGACAGAGAGACAGAACATGAGAAATCACCCCTGAGGGATTGGCCACACTGCAATCCCTTCTTCTCTATTCTCCTCTCTGTATCTTGGGCACATACACACACGTGTCCAGCATGAGTATCAAGTCACTGGGTCCGGGATTCAAACCGGGTCTGGGATTCAAACCATGGTTGGCTATGTGGAAATCCAATAATGTAACCATTACACCATCTGCTGGTACCTACAATTTAGATTTTAAACATTGGTCTCTGATCCATATTGAGTTAACTTCTATATATGGTACATTCTATAAGTCAAAATCCACTTTTTATGAATATGAATATGCAATTCTTTCAGGATCACTTGTTAAAAAGACCATCCTTTCTTCACTGAATTGTCTTTGTACTTTTGTTAAAAATAATCAATTCATGGGCCAGCACCATAGCCAAGTAGTTAAGGGAGTTGGATCCCATATGGCCAATTGAGATTCAAATCTTAGCTCTGATGAGTTGAAAACAATGCTGTCTGCTTGTGTGAAC
>NW_006159543.1:1316249-1320493 GCF_000334495.1 Tupaia belangeri chinensis | reverse complement strand
GGAATGGAAAAATGGAGTAGAAGGGATCATTGCATGACCATACCTCCATTGGGGGTTTGCTTTCTTCCTTTATCTCCCTGTCTCCCTCTCTCTATCTCCCTGCCTCACTCTCTGGTGAGCATAGGTGCTTTCAGACAAATAAAAAATATATTTATCAATTAACTACACACCTACAAGTTTCTATTCTGTTCTATTCATCTGCATGTGTATTTCTGGTTATTAATACTCTATTCTGTTTACCGTAGCTCTATACTAATTCTCAGAACTATTTACAATAAATCCTTCAACATTTTCTTTTGTAAAACCTGTACTAACATTTCCACCTAAATTTTGGAATCAGCTTGCTAATGTCTACCAGAAAAGAAAAAAAAAAAAAACATTTTGATTGAAATAGCATTGAATACATAGCTAACAGGAGAAATTGTTCTTAATACATTGAAACTTTCAATTCATGAATATGATATACAGTTGACCTCTGTGTCGGTGGTTTCTGCATCCATAGATTCAACTAATCAGGGTAAAAAATATTTAGGAAAAAAAACAATAAAAATTTAAAAATAACAACAATAATATATAATACAAATTTTAAGAAAACCAGGGGCTGGCAGGTAGCATGGTAATTAAGGCGCTGGACTCCCACATGGCTGACTACATTTCGAGTCCTAGACTTGACGGCTTGCTTTCTCACTTTCTCTCTTTCTCTCTCTTTCTCTCGCTTTTTGTCTCCCCCTGGTCAAATTGAAAAAAATAAATAAATAAAAATGAGGGCTGTCAAGTAGCGTAGTGGTTAAGGTGCTGGACTCCCACATGGCTGACTGCCAGGTTGAGTGCTGGACCTGGTGGCTTCCTTTCTCACTTTCCCTTTCTCTCTTTGTCTCTCTCTGGTCAAATTAAATAATAACAATAAATAAAATTAAATAAATAATGCTCTTAAAAGGGAAAAATGATGAATAAAATTAAATAAAATAATTCATTAAAAAAATACAGGAGACAGCAGGTGGCATGGTACTGAACACCCAGGTAGGTGACAAAAGTTTAAATCCCAGACTTGGCTCCTTCAATCTCACACCAGGTGGAGTGTGTGCATGCCCAAAATCCTGAGAGGAGAACAGAATAGAAAGGAATGCAATGGGCTATTCCCGCCCCCCCCCTCCCCCCGTGGGGTGATTTCTCATTTTCTGTCTCTGTCTCTCCAGTGAATGCATGCACCCTACTGCAAAAATACCTATCATAAAAAAATAAATAAGAAAGAAAGAAAAACAAAACTGCATAGAAACTATTCATATAGCATTTACATTGTATTAGGTATTATATGTAATGCAGAGAGGACTTAAAGTGTACTGGACAATGTGCACAGGATATATGAGACTTGAGTATCTGTGGATTTTGGTTATCTGCATGGGTCCCAGAACTAATGTCTCACGGATACCAAGAGATGATTGTATATTTCCATTTATTTAGTTCTTCTTTCATTTCTCTTAGAATATTTTTGTTGTTTTCAGCATATAGAACTCGAACATTTGCTTTATGATTTAGTCCCAAGCAGTTCAAATTTCAGATGTTACAATAAAAGGCAATATTATAATCTGAATTTGCTGTTTTTCATTGTTATACTTTAAAAACACAAGCGATTGTTATTTCTTAACCTTAATTCATTGCTTTTATTTATGTTGTGATCTTTCTAAATTCACTTACAAATTTTAGGAGCAGTTTAGTATATGTTCATAGAATTTTCTACATTGTCAAAGCATGTCATTGGCCAAAAAAAAAAAAAAAAGATTTATGGGACCAGCAGGTGGCAAAATGACTACATCGCTGGACTCCCATGTAGTCAACAGCAGTTCAAGTCCCGGACCCAGTGGCTTAAATTCATGCCAGATGCATGTGCGTGAGTGCCCAAGATCCTGAGAGGAGAATGGAGGAGAAATGATTGGGGCGTGGTCATTCCCCCCCGAGGGGGGTGATTTCTTGCTTTCTGTCTCTGTTTCTCGCTGCCTTTCTGGAGAGTGCACGTACCCTGTAGCAAAAACCTCTCCCCCAAAAAAGTTGTATTTCTTTCTTTCCAATCTATTTATCTTGTCTTATCTTTTTTCTTATGTTACTATGCTGACAATGTTGAATAGAAGTGATAAGAGCAAACATGGTTCTGAATTTAAGACAAAGGAATTCAGTTTTTCTCTACTTAGTATAGTTTTAGCTATTTGGGTTTGCTAGATGCCCTTTTAGGGACTAGGAAATTTTTTCTACTACTAGTTTGTTGAGAGATACTTTTTTCTTATCAGGAATATATGCTCAATTTTCTTAATTGCATTCATTGTAACTATTGAGATAATTACATGGTGGGTTTATTTATTTATGTTTTAAAATTATTTTTAGTCTTTTAATATAGTGAATTATTATTTGTGATTTACCAAATGTTAAACCAAACATGCATTCCTGGCATAAACCTAATGTGGTCTTAATGTACTATCCACTTCAATAAAACTTGTTAAAATTTTAAGAATCTCTGCATCTATGTTAATGAGGGATATTGATAGATTAATAGTTTTCTGTTTTTATAATTTTGTCTTCATCTGTTTTTAGTTTCAAGGCTATGATCTCTTCACAAAATTAGTTGGGGGTGTATTTCCTACCACTCTGTTTCTTTTTTTTTTTGTGGTAAGGGTTGATAATTCAACTTCTTTCATAGACATAGGGCTATTCATATTTTACTTTATTCTTCTACTCATTTAGCTTTTGGCAATGTTTGTTTCCGAAGGAATTTGTTCATTTCACTTAAGTTGTCAATTTATTGTTATAAAGTTATTTATCATATTACTTTATTAATCCTTTAATGACCATAGTCATTCATTCCTGATATTGGTAATTTGTGTTTTCTTTTCTTTTAATTGCCAGAGGGAACCTGTGCTTGCCAGAGAGAAAGAGAGAGAGAGAAAGCTCCCCTAATAGAATGTAGAATGTGGTCAGGTTGCAATCCTTTTCCCTCCATTCCTCCTTCACATCAGGATTTTAGGCATACATGCATATGCACCTGGAGTGTTTTCCTAGCCACTAATATGGGGATATAAACTGCAGATGGCCGTGTGGGATCTGGCTCCCATAACCTCTGTGCCATGGGACCAGCCCATATAGTTTCTTATCAGTCATACTAACTAATTATCAACTATCAAATTTTGGCTGTGTACATTTTTTCTATTGTTTGTTTTCCAGTTCACATATTTCTAATATTACTTTTATTTCCTTATTTCTCTTCATTTAAATTTCATTCATTTGTCATTTTCTAGAGTCTTTTTATAGAGGTTTTTGCCATAGGGCATATGCATTCAGAGGACAGAGAGAGACAGAGATAGCAAGAGGAAAAGTGAGAAATGACTCCCCAGGGTGATGGCCGCACTGCAATCCCTCCACCTCCTGGGATAATGGGCATGAATGCACATGTGCCTGGCATGATTTTTAAGACCCTGGTTCTAGAACTGGAACTGTGGTCACCTCTGTGGAAATCCAGCAACATAACAACTACATCATTGGCTGGCTTCTCTTTTCTAGATTCTTAATGAGAAAACCAGACAAGGATAAATCAAAACAAGAAAACTATTCAGATTTTCTATGCCCTCCTGAGTCAATCTTGGTAAATTATATGCTTCCAGGAATTTGTCCATCTCCTCCATGTTCTCTTTTCTATTGGCATATAGTCATTCATAGTATTATCTAATGATGTTTTGTATTTCTATTGTGTCTGTTTTAATGTTGCCTGTTTCATTATGTATTTGATTTATCTGGTTTCTTTCTTTCTTTGTCTTTATCAGTCTAGCTAATGGTGTGTCAATCTTGCTAATCTTTTAAAAGAACCAGCTTTTACTTTAATTTATTTTTGGTATAGTTTCTTTATTTTGTATTTCATTTATTTATGCTCAACATTTCTCATCATAAGGGAGATGTAGATTAAAACCACAATGAGATACTACTTAACCCCTGTCAGAATGGTGAAGATTAAAAGTATAAAAAGTGATAAGTGATGGCAGAATTGTGTTGAAAAGGGAACTCCCCCATGCTGTTTGTGGGAGTGTAAAATAATCCAGCCACTGTAGAAAACAATATGGAGGTTCCTCAAAGATCTACAAATAGAACCACCATTTTATTCAGCAATCCCACTTCTGGGTATCTACTCAAAGGACAGGAGGACGCTCAGTCAGAAAAGCGCTTGCACATTGATGTTAATTACCACATTATTCACGATTGCTCAG